>NW_007174137.1:34199-46277 GCF_000164805.1 Carlito syrichta
TCTACCTGTTTGTTGTTGGTGCATGAGAATGTGACTATCTTTTGCATATTTATTTTGTACCCTGAGACATTGCCAAAGTCCTTTATCAGTGCAAGGAGGTTTTTGACAGATTCTCTTGGATTTTTGAGGTATGGGATCATATTGTCAGCAATGAGAGATAAGTTGACTTCTTCTTTTCCTATTTGGATACCCCTGATTTTCTTCTTTTGTCTGATTACTTTAGCTAGGACTTCCAACACTGTTGAACAGGAAGGGTAAGAGTGGGTAGCCCTGTCTTGTGCTGGTTTTCAAGGGAAATGCTTCCAGTTTCTATCCTTTTCACAGTGCATTGCTGTGGGTTTATCATAGCTGGCTCTTACTATTTTGAGGTATGTTTCCTCTATGCCTAGTTGTTCAAGGGTTTTTGTCAAGAAGGGATGCTGTATTTTGTCAAAGTTTTTCCACATCTAATGATATAATCATGTGGTTCTCATTTTAAGTTTGTTGATGTATTATATTTATGGTCTTGCAGATGTTGAACCTGCCCTGCATCCCAGGGATAAAGCCTACTTTGTCACGGTGGATGATTTTTGAGATGTGTTGTTGAATCTGGTTTGCTAGAATCTTGTTGAGAATTTTTGCATCTGTGTTCATTAGGGATATTGGCCTGCTGTTCTCTTTCCTTGTTGGATCTTGATCCAGTTTGGGTATCAGTGTGATGTTAGCTTCATAAAATGATTTGGAGAGTGTTCCATCTTTCTTGATTGCCTGACTACTTTCAATATAATTGGTATCAGCTCCTCCTTGTATGTTGTGTAGAATTCCTCTGGAAAATCTGTCTGGTCCAGGGCTTTTTTTAATAGGTAGTTTTCTTATGACAGCATAAATTTCCTGAGTTGTCATTAGTCTATTTAAAATCTCAATTTCTTCTTGTTTCAACTTGAAAGTTTGTATGATGTTAGAACATCCTCTGTTTCATTTAGGTTATCGAATTTGTTTCCATACAGGTGAGCATAGTAATCTCTGACAATCTATTGTATTTCTTCAGGGTCAGTTGTGACTGAATCTTTTGTATTTCTGATTGTGCTTATTTGGGCTTTTTCTTGGTCATTCTGGCTAGGGGTCTATCAATCTTGTTTATTCTTTCAAAGAACCAGATATTTGTTTCACTGATTTTTTTCTATGGTATTTTTGTCTTCTATGTCCCATATTTGAGCTTTTTCTTTGATGATCTGGACTCTTCTGCTGAAGTTAGGGTTTTGGTGGTCTTGCCTTCCCAGCTCATTTAGGTGATTTGTTAGGCTGTCAACTTGTTCTCTTTCTATTTTCTTGATGTGCATTTGTAGAGATATAAATTCCCCTCTTAGTACTGTTTTCATGGCATCCCAGAGATTTTGGAAAGATGTTTCTTCATTTTTATTTGTTTCCAGGAATCTTTTACTTTCTGTTTTGATTTCTGTGTTGACCTGAGAGTTGTTCAGCATCATGTTGTTTAGTGTCCATGTCTTTGTGGGTTTTGAGGGAGTTTTGTTGTTGGTAATATTTATTTTTATTCCACTGTGATCTGAGAAGGTGCATGGCAGTATTTCAATCTTGTGAAGTTTATTTATGCTTGATATAGGGCCAAGGATGTGGTTGATCTTAAGATTATATTCCATGTGGTGATGATTAGAATTTATATTCTGTGGTTTTGGGCAGAGTGTTCTGTAGGTATCCACTAAGACCATTTGTTCAAGTGCCAAATTGAGGTTCCAGATCTCTTCGTTGATTTTTTGCCTCGATGATGTGTCTAGGATTGTTAGTGGGATAGTTAAATTCCCAGCTACGATAGTGTTAGAGTCGATAGCTTTTTTTAGTTTTCTTAAAAGCTGCTTTATGAAAGTTGCTGTTCCTATGTTGGGTGCGAGGATGGATATTTCCTGTTGATGGATTGAAAACTTTATCATTATGTAGTGTCTTTTGTAATTTTTTTTGAAAATTTTGATAACCTAAATGTTGTTTTGTCTGATATTAAGTTCTCAACTCCTGCCTTCTTTTGTGATCCATTTACCTGAAAACTTGTTATTCAACCTCTTTGAGTCTGAGGGCATCCTTAGTGGTGAGATGAGTTTCCTGGAGGCAGCAAATTACCGGGTCATGTGTTTTTATCCAGTTTGCCATTCTATGTCTTTTCAGTGATATATTTAGGCTACTCACATTCAAGCTGATTATTGGAATGTGAGAGTTTGTCCCTGACATAATGCTCTTATAAGGCTGTTTTGTTTTCATTTAGCTTTTGTGTTCATGTGTGTGTGTGTTTTCATTTTTGTGGGTATGTTGTGTGTTCTTCTGCTTCTGTGTTTGTTTGTGATCTTGTGACATATATAGCCTTTCTTTTCTTTTATCTTCTGTGTACTGCACCTTTTTATGTAGAGATATCCTGAGAGATAGTCTTAAAGCAGCATATTCTCTTAGGGATTGGATGGCTGGGGAGGATTTTAATTCTCCATTGCTGATAAAGCTTAACTTGACTGGGTAGAAAATTCTTTGTTGAAATTGTTTATCTTTGAGAACACTAAAGATTGGAGTCCAATTTCTTGTGGCTTGTAGTGTTTTTGCAGTTAAGTCTGTCACAATTCTGCTTGGTCTCCCCTGGTAGGTAGAGCTTTTTTCCTTGCTGCCTTTAGGAATCTTTCTTTTATACCTACTTTGTGTAGGAAAATTATTATGTGCCTAGGGGTTGGTCTTCTCATAAGATGTCTTGCAGGAATTCTCTGGTTCTCTTATGCTTATATAGTCGTCCCTCTGGCCAGATGAGGGATGTTTTCTTGAATGACCTCATGGAATGTTTGTTCCAAGATTTTTCCATTTCTCTTTCTATTTCAGATATTCCAATCAGATGCAGGAAGCAGATCCTTCCCCAGTCAAGCTTCCATATGAGAATACAGCCTTACCATAACTTTGATTTAACTTTGCAAAACCTTCAGCAGAATACCCAGTGAAGCTGTGCCCAACTTCTGACCCTTAGAAACTATGAGATAATAACGATGCATGTGTTGTTTTAAGCAATGAAATTTGTGGTAATTTGTTATGCAGCAATAGAAAACTAATACACTCCTTTTCTTCAATTTCATATTTACTCTTCAACCAACTTCTGTCTTCTGTCCACATAATATTTCTTACTCCTATCTTTCACCTTCTTGTTGTTACCACTTCTGTTCAGAATTTCATTTATTCTCTTTTCTATCACTAAAATGACTTTTTCAATGGTCTTCTCATCTCCAGTTTACCCTAAAAACCACTGGAAGTGCCAATCATGCCTCTCGTGCTGAAAAAGAAGATCTCTGCAGTCATAAAGTAAAGAGCTTGATCTGGTGGTCTTCACAGTTAGATGATAATGTCTAGGGCATGACTATTAGAACATGTAACTGGAATGAATAGGGAAGGACACCAAAGTTAGGTTGAAAAATAAACTGAGAAATCACTGTGACTGTGGACAGAGGCTATCCAGATGTGCATCAGAAGTATAAAATACACTGGTTATTTGAATATTATAAAGTATTAATCAGAGTACAAATGAAGTAATCCATTCTATGTCATTTCTTATGCTTTCTTTCACAGAACATAGTAAAAGTTCTACCTTGGACTCTGAGAGGTAATTTTTTAAAAATATGCATTTTACACAACTCAATACAATTCACAAAAGTCATGTATTGCAGAGTTCATGCAAAAAAAGTTTGATACCACTAGGAAAATATCCTGTAATTATTAAACCTGTTAACACAAAGTGACTCAGTTAAGCTCTTTCATACAGAGCTTTCCTTTCCACAAGGAAAAAACTAATGCCACTGTTCCAACATGGAAGTTAATTTGAACCCCAAGAATAAGCAGATGGGTTTAGCACCTTGGACACATGAGTATCTTCCTTCTAAAGATGACCTCAAAAGATTGTATAACAACCAAGCATAGCACAAGTCAAAAGTAACTAATTAACTTTTCATTTTTTTTAGTAATTTAATCTTGCTATTTGAAAATATTTCTAAACTGAGAAACCCCCATTAATTGTTTGAATGAGAGTAATGACCCTTTACTTGATTGCATATACCCATCATTTAATTTATTTTTTATGTGTGCTTTAAAAACAACTCAAACATGAAGCAACTTTAGTTAATAGCCTCATTAAATCTGAATGTAGTTACAGAATTTTAGAGATTGGAAAACTTTCTAACACTGCATGGAAATTAAAAAAAAAAAAAATCTACCTTGCAATTAGGGGAAAGATTGTTCCCACCTGTCCTCCCCACAGTATCAAGGGTGACTTGTTTATCATCCCAAACCTCTAGAGGTTTGTAGTGGAAATGGTAGGGAAGAGGATGATGCATCAAAGTATGTTTTCTTAGCAGTTCCTTTGATGTTTTTGGTTCTGTTCTTACATTTTGTAGGTGAGAGATCTGCCAATTCATTGACTGCTCTGTCCCATCCCTGACAAAGAGAGGTCAGGGATCAACTCAGGTGTTGCAGGGGCAAGTTTGGTTTGATGATGTTATGTTATGCTGTCCTATGTTATGCTGGTTTGTTTTTTTCTACATTCTGTCAATCTACTGAGGTCTCACCATTCTATTAACTGACTTGAACAAATCCAACTCTGTGACTTTCTCCTCCATTTTGTATAGAACCCTGGCAAGTGGTCTAAACTTTCCCTTATTCATTCCCTCTCTCCCCGTGCTTCTAAGTTGCCTCTGAACTCTGGATTCCCCTTTTGGCCTTCTGGAACACCCCTCATCCCTAATTCTAGAATAAAATTTTTGCCAAAACTAAGACCTCAGAAGTGGCTGCCCCACTCATAGATGTCTCATTTGTGAAATGAGATTTTCACTATTGAATGCCTACATGTTAACCCATTATACTTTCCTCCATTTGCTCATAAGCAACAAAACAACAATATAAAAACAAGTGTTCATTGAGTGCTAACAGTGCGCAAACTATTAGAGGTACAAAAATAATAAATAGGGCTTCTGACCCTGAGTGGTTGATAAATAAAACAAATACAAAAACTCTGAAATCAAAGAATTAGAGTTTCTTGAACTACAGAAATAGATCTAAAGCTGAGGATTATTGCTACAGACCCAGTGAAGCAGGAAGACAGCACAGGTATAGCAAGGGATTTTTTAATGTATAGGTAGACCCTTGTCTGAGGTAATGGTAAAGTCAGGTAGCCCTGGCTGTGGGTTGCTCTGGCTAGATTGGCATTCTCATCTTATGTTTAGCTGACCCTCCACTAGGGACTAGAGAGGCACTTTGGAGCTGTGTTCCCTTTTCCACTTGCATGAATCCTTTGTATCGCTTGTCTATGAGTTTCAGTGAAATAAACTGAATGTAAGCAGAGCCACGTCTGAGTCTTCTTGCTTCCAATGTTTAATTCTTGATCAGCCTTTGCAATCTGTCTACCTTACTCTCCTTCTAGTTCAACCCAGAAATGATACAGACGTTAAAAACAAAAAGTACAGGTCTGAAGAACTAAAGCAAGATTGATTTAAAAAAAAAAAGCTAAGTAGAGAGGTGACTTTGTGCTGGGGTGTGGATAATAGCTGGCAGGATCGAGGTTTGCATGCACAGCATGGAAACTGGTTGAGGGGAAGAGTGTGTGAGTCATGCTCCCTTCTTGCAGTGCCACGCTGGCCTGCACAGAAAGTCACTTTCCCTCATTTTTGACAGAATAGCATTTTCATCTGCTTAGGACCACCAGGGTCAGCAGGGTGACATCAGAGAGGCTTAAGGCCATGCATGCTTGAAGTTGTGGTTTCTGAACAATTCTGTCTCTTCTCTTCTTCCCCATCCCCTTGCCTTCTCCTGTAGCTCTTCCAATAGAGGAATTTTCTGTGAGACAACCGTGTCATGGCAGAGGGTTTCCTGAGAGGCAGTGCCACCTTTCAGGGGGATGGCGAGAGACAGAAGTAAACCCAAACTATGTCTCCTCAGCCACTGCCCTGGGGCATAGTCTCCCCACCTTCAATCAAGCCAGCACACATTTGTACACGCTGCTCTGCCTTATACATATTATATTACCCTCCACACATTACCAGGAAGATACATCCAGGGAAGATGTGCAGGCAAAAGAAGCCAGATATTTGTGGGGCAGAGCATGAAATAGGAGAGTCAATGAAGTGAGCAAGTCAGACTTGATGAGTCAGATTCAATGAAATCAGCAGATCAATACTTAAAAATATTATCCTCAAGTATGTAATAAAAGAATAGTAAAATGAAGCAAGTCATTTTAAAGAAACACAACGTGGAAACATTGAGTTGAAAAGGTAATCATTAGAATTTTTAAAAAGAATAATTACACCAGAGAATGAGTAAAATAAGATCAGGTCAAGAAACTCTCATGAAAAGAATGAAGAGGGCGAAATTATTAAAGTTAAGATATGTAGGCAGGGCGCGGTGACTCAAGCCTGTAATCCCACACTTTGGGAAGCTGAGATGAGGGGATTGCCTAAGCCCACGGGTTCAAGAACAGCCTGGGCAACTTGGCAAGACCTCATTTCTACCATAAGTCAAAAAATTAGCCAGGCGTGGTAGCATTCACTGGTAGTTCTGACTACTTGGAAGGCGGAGGTGGAAGGATTGCCTGAGCCCAGCAGATCGACACTGGGGTGGCTGTGAGCATGCCACTGCACTCCAGCCTGGGTGACGGAGTGAGATTCCAACTCAAAAAAAAAAAAATGAAAAAGTTAAGATACATGAAATTTGACTGCAGGCACACTAAAATCTAAATATTAAGGGACAAAGGAGGGGAAAATATTGGATGGGGAGGAAATTGTTGAGGAAATAATCATGCACACATTTTCAAAATTAAAGCAAGAATAAATAAATCATATTGAAGAGATTGCTAGGGTGCCAAATAGGATAAAGAAACACTCATACCTGCACATATTATAATTAAATTTAAGAATGTCAATAGTGTCTAAGATATTCCCAAAACTTGTAGACAAAACATATAATATAAATCATAACTTTGTTGTGGAAGTATTTTGCATGTCCACACCAAATCAAATTCCTTCCCAATGGTTGAATTCAGTAGGTGTCCATCCAAGCAAGTCTTTATTTTTTTTTAGTATTTGTGTATGTACTCCTAGACAGTATGTCATTTTTTGTTGCTTTTTTCAAAAGGGCCAGGTGATTTGTTATTATTATTAAGTTATCATTTATGTTGGGGCAGGGATGTTTCTTCATTTGTATAAAACAGTAGTAGTTAAGGAGTTATATGGAAAAATCACGATAACATTCCATATCTTCAGATGCAGGCCTCTAAACAAAACTTATTTTCACTCCAGTTATTTCCAGCGGATACTTTTTTAATTAGCTGGCAGAAACTCAGTGATAGACAGGTAGAGTGGTTACAATATAATTAATGACCCATGCAGATAATGTTAGCCTTAAAATTCATGTTCTTTTCGCCATAGATAGTTTTAGGAACTCTAAGCATTTTAGATAGACTGTAGTTTGAATATAACCAGCTGATTGTGCAAAAGGTGTAAATTGTGTTTATCTACTATCATTAAAAAGTTGATGAAAATTTTCTCTCTCTCTCTCTCTCTCTCTCTCTCTCTCTCTCTCTCTCTCTCTCTCTCTCTTTCTTTGACTTGGAGTCTTACTCTGTCATCCAGGCTGGAGTGCAGTGGCATGCTCATGGCTACCAAAGCCTCTACCTGCTGGGCTCAGGTGATCTTTCACCTCAGCCTTCAAAGTAGTTGTAACTACAGGGGCATGCTACCACACCAGCTAATTTTTTTATTTATTGTGGGGACAAAGTCTCTCCAAGTTGCCCTGGCTGGTCTTAAACCACTGGGCTCAGGCAATTCTCTCACCTCTACCTCCCAAAGTGCTGGAATTATAGGCGTGAACCACCACACCCGGCAATATTGCTAAAATTTTCTATTTCAAATCTCTCCAGCACTAATATAAGACATATAATGCTGAGACTAAGTTGTGCACAGTAACAGTAATGTATTTGTAAGTTCAATTTCACTCCTTAAATAGCTTTTATATATGTCCCTTATGTGGTAATCTTGACCAGCAAACTTGCTCATAACATGATATGTTGACAGGTCTTGTATCTTTGGCAAAAAGTTAACTTCTGCTACTTTTCCTAATAGAGGAGAATTCACTAGAAGTTTTCAAACTTTCCAAAGCACCAAATTAATTTCATCTATTCAATTTTGTCCCAATTGCTAGAAGCCCAGAGTAAATAGAGTAAATGGTGTTTCACAAAGCTGATCAAGATTCTTGATGCCCAGTATTCTGCTATAATTTTTCTTTGCTATGCATCCATTTTAAACATGTTTTATCTTGAGAGAATTATAGATTTACAAGAGACTGCAAAGGAATGAACAGAAAAGTCTCATGTATCCTTCTCCCCTCAATGTTGATATCTTACATGACTGTACTAAAACTTCAAAACCAAGAAATTGATATTGGTACAATTCATAGAGCTTAGATTTTGCAAGTTATACATGTACTTATTTGTGTGTATGTGTGTGTGTGTGTGCGTGTGCACGCGCACACATGCGCGGGAGCAGTACAGCTCTATGCAGCTTTATCCCATGTCTACACTTTTTTGCAAATTTAGTAGATAAAATGGTTAGTCAATTTTTATTTTGAAAGGAACCTCTAAAGTACTTATTGAGAGTCGTTGGACTCCGAGTTCTGACAATTAAATTTGTGAACTTGCCATCATGCACTTACATTGGTGGCACTATGTTTGTGTCAACATGTGGCGGTGTCTTGCTGAGTGGCATTCAATATTGTTGCATGTTTTTATGTGCTGTTGCAAGAATGCCAGAGCTTTAATTAAAGCAATGAACAAACCTTAAATTTCTTGTTAAATTTGGCAAGAGTGGAAATGAAATCACGGAAATGTTAATCCAAGTTTATGGGGAGAATGCCATGAAGAAAAAGTCAGTGTACAAATGGATTAAATATTTTTTTGAGGGGACAGTGAACATCACTGATGAAGAAAGGTCAGGACGGCCAGTAACAAGTAGAACTGATGGAAACATTGCAAAAATTCATTGAATTGTGGGTCAAAATTATCAGCTGACTGTGAGAAGCATAGCAGACCAAATAAACATCAATAGAGAAACAGTTAGGAAATTCTTAACTGAAAATCTTGGGATAAAAAAGGTGTGTGCAAAGTGGTCCCGTAGAAGCGCTTGCATCACAAAAATGGACCAGCTCACACAGCACAGTCCGTGAGGGAGTTTTTAGCCAGTAAAGAAACAACTGTATTGGAACACCCTCCATACTCACCTGATATGGCCCCCAATTACTTTTTCTTTTCCAGAAGATAACGGAAATACTGAAAGGAAGATATTTTTATGACATTCAGGACAACAAGGGTAATACGACAGCAGCTCTGATGGCCATTACAGAAAAAGAGTTCCAAAACTGCTTTGATGGGTGGACTAGGCTCTGGTATTAGTGCATACCTTCCCAAGGGGAGTACTTTGAAGGTGACCATAGTGATATTCAACAATGACGTATGTAGCACTTTTTCTAGGGTGAGTGTGCAAACTTAATCAGATCTCATATCATTTTACATTCCCACCAGTGGTCTTTCATCAAATTTAGGAAGTTTTTAGCCATTAATTAGCCATTATTTATGCTTCTCTTCTGCTTCTGCAATTGTGATAATATGAAGTTAGACCTGACATTGTATTCTTTTTTTTTTTCTTTTTTGGTCTGTTTTCTCTCTTGTGGCCAGACTTAGTAAATTCTGTTGATATGTTGATCTGTCACTAAGTTCACTGATTATGTCTTCTGTCATATTCACCTTGCTATTGAGACCCTTAGAAGAGTTTTTCATTTTATTGATTGTATTTCTCATTTATGTCATTTTCATTTTTTAAAAAATCACTTTCACTTATTTTTTGAGACTTCTATTTTTACTTTGTTTCAAAATTTTGTAGTTCATTATTAAGGCACCTTTATGACAGCTAATTTTAAAGCCTTCTCAGGTAAGTCTATCATCTGATTCATCTCGGTATTGACTCAGTCGATTGTCTTTTCTCATTTCAGTTATGTTTTTTCTGGTTTTTGGTATGACCAGTGATTCTCAACTATATCATAGACATTTTAGTATGATGTTTGGAGATTCCTGATCTTATTCTTCTATTTTATTGAGTATTTAGTCAGTTTAAGATTCGTGTCTATGGTCTGGTCTACCTTTGAAAGTTTCATGTGAGAGTCCTTGCATTGCTATTCTGGTCCACTGCCTTGTTAGGGTCCCGCTAGATTCTCCTTCATTCCCCGCCAGTGGCATCTGTAGGGAAGAAGGTGCTGGGTGTCATGGGGCCAACCCTTGCAGTAGAATGGGGAATGGAGGGTGGGGCTGGGCCTGGGTCTCCATAGGTCACGGGGTGATGATCTGGAGGTGCCCCCACAGTAACTCTCAAAGGTTAGAGTCTTTTCTGCAGCTCTCCCAGCCTGGCAGTGGGGGTTCTACAGTTCTGGGGTCACAGTGGCAGCCCACTTTCACATCTCCACTAGGCCTGGTAAAGACTCTCTGTAGTGGCCTTGTTCCTACAGCAGGTCTCTGCTCTATCCTTTGAAATCTAGGTGGAGGCAGCCATCCAGCCATTGCGCACAAACTCTACGTATTTGCAGAATTAGCACCACGTGGATGTTATCAAGGCTTATAGTCTATTTTCTTCAGAGCTATGACGTGGGCTGCACATTGGCCACCTTGAGCAATGAGCTGGGACAATCAAGAAGTGCTATGCCAAAACGTGAGGTGTAGAGACCAGAGGAAGCCCTGGGCAGAGAGGTTCAAGATCCCACGGTTGTCCTGGGCCTCTCTCTGGAAACCTTGGCCTTAAGGCCCTGGTCTGAGCCAGTGATGGAAAGAGCAGCCTTGAAATGCCTTTGGGGTTATTCTCCCATTGTCCTGATGAAAAGCACCTGGCTTCTTTCTAGCCTTATGAAAAATTCGCCTGGCCAGACTCTTGTGCCTTTTTTTATTCTTAGGTGGTCAGGCTGGGGATTTTCCAAATCTTTATGTTCTGCTTCCCTTTTAATAATCTTGCATTTTATTATTCAAAGTTAAAAGATGCCACACAGCTCCTTCAATATTTTGCTTAGATATTTCTTTCACCAGACGTCCTAGTTTATAGCTCTTAAGTTCCACCTTACACAAAGCCCTCAGGCATGGACACAATTCAGCCAAGTTATTTGCCACTTTATAACAAGGATGGCATTTATTCCAGTTTCCTGGAATATACCTAGTTCCTCATTTCCATATGAAGCCTCACCAGAATTGCCTTCCATCCTTCCAACCGTTTTTCCTACCAAGGTTCTGAACACATCTACTTAAGTCATCCTTAAGAAGTTTAAGATTTTTTTCCTACAACTCTCTACTTCTGAGTTCTCACCAGTTTCATCCTTATGTTCAAAGCCTTTTTCATTATTTACTTCAAAACTGTTCAAACTGTTCCAGACTCCACCCACTACCCAATTCCAAAGCTGCTTTCACACTTTTTGGCATTTATACAGTAACACCACCAATGTCTATATCTGTTATAGTTCGTTTTGTGCAGCCATTAACCGGCTACGTGAGACTGGCTAATTTATAATGAACAGAAATTTATTTCTCATAGATCTGGAAGGAAGTCCAAGATCAAGTGCCAGCATTGAGCGAGGGTCTTCTTGTTTCTCTTCATGTGGCAGAAAGTGAGAGGGTGAGAGAGGGCAAAAGGGAGCCACATTTACCCCTTTA
The DNA here is from genome assembly GCF_000164805.1 of Carlito syrichta. NCBI lineage: Eukaryota > Metazoa > Chordata > Mammalia > Primates > Tarsiidae > Carlito > Carlito syrichta. The sequence continues at coordinate 45,931 of NW_007174137.1, forward strand.
TGCAACTACAGTCCCATCTATAAGAGTGGGGTTTTCATGGTCTAACCACCTCTTAAAGGTCTCTCCTCTGAAATTGTTACAATGGCAATTAAATTTCAATGTGATTTTTGGTGGGGATAAACATTGAAACAATAGCTTTACAACTGCAAGGATTAAATTAAAAAAATGAAAATATCCTTGTTGGTAGAATATATATTCTAAATAGAAAATGCATTGCAAAAATTTGCTAAAACTGGTATGTGTATAGAAAAAGTGGCAGATAAAATATTAACTTACAAAAATCAGTACTTAACTTTTTTTTTTTGAGTTGGAGTCTCACTCTGTCACCCAGACTGGAGTGCAGTGGC
>NW_007174137.1:46297-83992 GCF_000164805.1 Carlito syrichta
GATGAGGTCTTGCCAAGTTGCCCAGGAGGGTCTCAAACCTGCGGGCTCAGGCAATCCACTCACCTCAGCCTCCCAAAGGCACGGGATTACAGGCTGAGACACCGAGCCCGGCGTTAATTTTTTTTATAATTGCAACTCTAATGGGTGTGAAGTAGTATCCTGTGGTTTTGATTTTTATTTCCCTAGTGACTATTGATGTTGAGCATCTTTTCATGTGCTTCTTAGCCATTTGTATATCATCTTTAGAGAAATGTCTACTCATGTTCTTTGTTCACTTTTCAACTGGGTTGATTGATTTTTGTTATTGAATTTTGTGAGTTCTTTATAGTCTTTCAGGATATGAATTCCTTATCAGATATATGATTTGCTAATATTCACACTTATTCTGTAGGTTGTCTTTTTATTCTCAGGTAGTGTTCTTTGATCCACAAAAGTTTTTAATTTTGATAAAGTCCAATTTATCTACTGATTTATGGGGTGCATGTGCAGTTTTCTTACTTGTATATATTGCATGATAGTGAGGTTTGGGCTTCTATTGCACCTGTCACCCAGATAGTGAGCATGGTACCCGATAGGTAGTTTTTCATCACTTTACCCTTTAGTAATCATGGGAGCAAACTCCAAGAAGGAGGGTACGACTCATGACAAACACAGGAGTGCTACTAAGTAAGAGAAGGATTCAAGAGTATCCACTGAATAAATAATCTGCTGAATCTTTACATGAGAAGCAACTAGAAGATGAGTAACCACAACAAGGGTAGAGTCAAGATTTCATCAGAATGAGTGGGAATGGTGAGGGACAGGGCAATGGCAGAGCAAGTTTAGACCACAGTCAAGATGCTTCAAAGAAGGAAAGTAAAAGAGAGAGAAGTAGGAAGAATGTATGAGATCAAGGAAGCAAATTCCTCCCTCCCTTTTCTTCACTTTCACTCTCTTCTCCCAATCCTGGGAAAATCATGAGTTCTGTAAAACCAGACCCCAGCAGAAATTTCCATCTTTATGTAAGAAAACTTTAAAAAATAATTAATAAGACCTGAATATATTAATAGGTCTCTTTCCCTAAAGGGGAGAGATCAAACACAAAGGGAGGGACAGAAGATGAGAGAAAGAGGGGAAAATTGTTTTAGGGAGGACTTAATCGAAAAGTGAAGTGATTGATGGAGAATAAAGACAGAAGATTATTAGACCTAGCCTAGAGGTAGGGCTATCTTCCATTTCAAGTATAATAAAGAGGATGAATGGGAGGGAAAGGAAATGCAGTGGTGGGAGGGAGGTTAAGGAGATTCATATGGTAGAATTGTTTTCATTTCTCTGTGAATTAGGAAGTGAGATAATTTGCTAAAGGCAAGGTGTTAGGTTAGAAATTGGGAACAGAAGTAAAAGTCTAGAACTGGAGTGGGGGGAAGGCATTTTCCCCTGTATTGGAACAGCACTAGCTTCAAGATGTTTAGTAAATGGCTGTGTCTCGACTACCTGAACTGCCTTCCCTGTTGTAAATCTTTCCTTACAAGGAGAAACTATGGCAAGCAACCTGTCACAGAATTCCAACTGAGTGCTAAATGCATTTTATTCTTTCAAACATCCTCAATGATCACTAAACAGATGGCCTTCCACAGTTAGCTTCATCAGAACATCTTGTCAGGCCAAACCTGTTTCGTTTTGAAGATGACACAAGTCATAGCTGTTTTCACTGGTCTGACAATGTCTCACTTGTAGGTCTGTTCACCTCCTAATTACTGACATAAGTCTAAAAACGTTTATAACAGCCAAGTTTGGGAACACAAGATGTGATTATTATTTTTCTCCTTTTCTTTTTACTAAAAATGTTATTTCTAAAATATGATTCTGATTACTTTGCTCCCTTGTTTAAAATGTGTCATAGGTACCGTGTCTTTGGTTGGGACGAGGTCGTCATTTTTCATTGTGGCCCTGAAGGGCTCAGAGTGATATGGACCTCAGTTTATAGTTTATAGCATAGTCCCGCCCTGTGGTGGATAGCCTTACTCTCAAAATCCTCCTTCCTGATTTTGTCTCTGAGCCTCACACAGGCTAATCCCCATACCTGTATCACTCAGTTCCTTCCAAGTCATCATGCTAACACTAACTTATACTCATGTGTCATGTTTCCGCTTAGACATCACTCCTTCCATGGGCTCCCACAGTCTCCCATGTTCTACTTTACAGTTGCCTCTATCTTTCCATGGCCCTCTGTATTTTTAGCCACATACGTTCAGGAACCATATCTGAAGGGTCACTTTTCTTTCTGTATTACCCTATATGTAGTGCCTGGCACATAGGAGGAACTCTGAAAATATTTGTTAAATTAAGTCATGGTTCTATTGTGGAAATGAACCAGTTTTGGTGCTTCTACTATGTGACCTTGAAAAATAATTTAAATTTCTTTGACCCTTATTATTCTTAGTTGCAAAATGAGATTTTTCTACCAACCTACCTTGTTGTTCTAAGAAGTAAATAAGACGATGTATATGTGTCTAGTACAATGAACAGCACAAAAATAAGACAAAATAAGGGATGATACTATTTCATTATTTTTTCCAATTAGAACACCAATGGCAGCATTTTTTCATTTTTCTCTCTCCTTTTATTTCCTCCTTAATCATTCTATCCAGTTAGCAGCACAAAGTGCATTTGGAAAGGGCTGCTTCTATGATTAGTTGAGATATAAACAACAACTAAAAATAGCTAACACTTAAAGCAATTACACTATGCTTGGCATTGTGCTGAGCACTTTACATATACATATTCCTAGTACATATTTCTTTTTATCATAATATTTTCTTCACCTTATTCAGAGTTATGGAGGATGAAGTCTCTTGCTTGTCTGGCAGTCAATGATGACAATGGAAGATGAGACAATAGTCTTCTCCGTTATCTTGACATTCAAGTGAGCATTCATTAGCACGTGTCTAGTATTTCCTTTACATTGAGAGTGCACAGCAGGAAGAGAAGAGGTCTATGTGGAGAAATGATGGATCCCAGCTATTCCCCTCCCACACTTTTTTGCCCGCAAACATGCAATCTAACACTATTACAGATATGTCCCTTTCTCTCAAAGATGTCACCAATTTCTTGGTCATTGTCTCCTTGGAAGTCCCATAAATACACTGGACATTTTAATGTCACTGAGACTTCTCATTGTTTTGTGTGGGGGATATGCATGTACATAAAGTTGTCTGCTGTTGCCATATTTGTGTTTCCCCTGTAGGTTTTTAGTTTCTTAAAAGAAGGAGTTATGTCTTATTTGCATTAGCATCCTCAGAACCTATTACTGTACTTAACACATAGTAGATACCTCAAAACTATGATTGAAGGAATGCATTTTGTATGTCATCTCCCTCCAGGTGCACACCCACATGCAAACATGTATACACACTCATGAATACTTTCTAAGGAATTGATATGATCATCACAATTTGAGCAAGGACAAGAATATTTGTATCTTTAAGTAGGGATTTATACAGATTAAGTAAAAGGCACCATATGAAAAGTGCTGGCCCCTGTGGAAAGTTGTTGCTCCAACAGCTGGGAGAACGAGAGGTTTGCAAAACAAATAGGCTGTGCTTCTGTGTTAAAGATCAGTTGGGTGAGAGAAAAAAGTGGAACTGAGTGTGCTAACATGACCTTGACTTTTTTCTGGACTTTGAGCTAACCTTATTCTGCCACCTCAGTCAAAATAATTTTCTCAGCTAAAGTCTGTGTTCTCATCTGTCAAATAAACGTGCTAAAAATGACCTTCATAAAATAGTCCTCAGGAAGAGCTAATAAATGATTGTAAAATTTGAGACAAGGAAAAGCACTGGGTAAATCTTGAATAATAAATCAGGACCTTTCTGTACCAAGTCAGACGAAGAGACATATAATTTAGAATCTTCCAGTGTTTGGCTATCTGCTGAAGGGAAAAGGATCACAATGAATGTATATATAAAAGAAAAGCTGACAGTTGAAAAACTAAAATGAAAAGTAATGACATAATGTTAGAAGATGCCTTCAAGGAGACAAGTTCTCAGAAAGTTGAGCTCTCCATTTAGAACATTTCTTTCTCTCTAATTGTTGTACTGTGTGCTGTTGCAATATGATGAAATGGCCATAAACTTAGTGTGATAGGCTTGCAGAATAATTTAATTATAATTTAACATTTACTTTTATGCTATGCAATTACTTACATTGCTTTTTGCTGAAGACAATACATTTAAGCAGCTGCACACAATGAAAAAATAGCTGACAGGGTCAATTCTAAAGTTATACTAAGGTTTAGTTACATTCCTTTTTTACCCAGTGGACTTAACAAATTAGGCAACATGAGACTGGTTGAAAGAAAATCAGACAAGTATTCAGGAACCTTTGGTGCTACTCTAAACTCAGCTTCCTGGATTTTGTAGTTTTCTTAATCTTGAGTGGGGTAACTTACTGTTTTCTTATCTATAAACATTGCAGTTGGATGGTCACTATTTCTTTTATTCACTAACATTCTGGGAGAATGATACATATTAATGTTACTTATTGACTCAAAGAAAAGTTATGCTGTTTATGAGATTAAATTCATCCCAAAGTCAAAGTCATCTGCATATACTGGGTGCGTGCGCTGTGGTAATATGTAAGACTGGTTCATGATGTTAGACTTTTATTCTGTACTGTAGGATCCTTTATATTTTTTCTCTTCCTGGATGTCTGCATCACAAGTAATTTTCACATGAACAGTCTTACTGCAAAATACTTGTTGCCTGGTTACAATGCAGAATGACTATTTGAAAATATTACAAGACATTTTTGTTAAGTACATTTTCATGTTCACTCTTTGTGACTCAAGTATTAAACATTCTATGTTAGTTTACAATTAGAAGAGATAACTTCTCTGCAAACCTATCAGTTTTTACTTGTGTAATTTAGAATTTGGAGCAATTCTAATAGTTAAAAGTTTCTGTTATAATCAGAATTTCCAAGTAAAGAGCATAACTTAGAAGTCTATAGTTTTAAATTTTGCAGAAGACATAATTTATTTAGTTTGTTTATATATTCTTACAGTAGAATATTACACGTTTTAAACACTTTTATTAAGATATAATTAACATAAAAATGCAACCATTTAAAATGTACTATGTAATGAGGTTTTTTTTTTTTTTTTGCTTTGGTTTGTTTGAGACAAGGTTTCCCTCTGTCACCCGGGCTAAAGTGCAGTAGCATGATAATAGCTCACTACAGCTTTGAACTCCTGGGCTCAAGTGATCCTCACATCTCAGCCTCCCCAGTAGCTGGAATTGCAGGCATGGACCACCATGCCCGGCTAATCTTTTAAAACATGCTTTGTAGAGACAGTCTTGCTATGTTCTCCAGGCTGATCTCAAATTCCTGGACTCAAGTGATCCTCCCATCCTGGCTTCCAAATTGCTGAGATGACAGACATGAACCACTGTACCCAGTCATCTGTTGAAATTTGATAAGAATTATACTTAAACTGTAAATTGCTTTGAGTAATATTGAAATCTTAACAGCATTAATTTTTTCTATTCATGAACATAGAATATCTTTCTATGTATTCTTTTAGCAGTGTTTTGTAGTTTTTAGTGCACAAGTCTTTACCTCCTTGGTTAAATTTATTCCTAGGTATTTTATTCTTTTAAATGCAATTGTAAAGGGAATTGCTTTTTTAACATTTACTTTTCAAACTATTCACTGATAGTGTATAGAAACATAACTGATTTTTGTGTGTTGTATTTTATGACTTTGAAGGATTTATTTACTAGCTCTAGTAGTTTCTGTGAATTCTTTGCTATTTTCCATATATAGAATTACTTCCTCTGTGAATTTTACTTCTTTCCCATTTGGATGCCTTTTATTTCTTGTGTAATTGCTTCACCTAGAACTGCCAGTACCATGTTCTATAGCAGTGGTGAAAGCAGGCATTCTTCTCTTTCTCCTTATCTTAAGGGGAAATCTTTTAGTCTTTCCAGTTTGTATATGATACTTAGCTGCAGGTTTTTCAAGAGTGCCTTTTTATCATGTCAAGAAACTTATTTTCTATTCCTAGCAATGTTATAATTTTTACTTTCAATCTTCATATATTTTAAAGAACTTAGAGAAGAATAGTTGTCTATTATATCTACACAGAAATCTACCATTTCTGATGTTCTTCCTTCATTTAAAAAAATTGTATTTTAAAGATGTAGGGTACAATTCAGGGTTAGGTATACAAATGTTCATTATGCAGGTCCCCTTGTTGATGAGGTGTGCTCCCCCCGGCAGATTCCCACTACTACCAATCCTGCCTCCCCTTCCTCACCCCTGGCAGTTTCCTGCTGCTGTGAATCCTTTTCTTACAGTATTACAATAATTTTTCAAGGTCCGCTTATGAGTGAGAGCATGTGATACTCAGTTCTTTGTTTCTGTGATAGATCACTCAGTATTATAGACTCTAAGTCCATTCAAGTTGCTATGAAGTTCATAGTTTTGTCCTTCTTTATGGCTGCATAATATTACATCATGTATATGTTCCACATTTTTTATCCAGTCCTCTTTGGGTGGGAAACACAGTAGGTTTCATGTTTTTGCTATTGTGGACAATGCTACAATAAACATACTTGTGCAGGTATCATTTTCATAGAGTGATACCTGGAGGAACTTCAAATATTCCTTTATTCTTAAAGTAATTTTCCCTCTAATATCATTTTCCTTTTCTTTTAAAAACTTTCAAAGAAAGTTTTTAGCATTTCTTTTAGAGCAGATACATGGACAGCAAAATCTGTTATGTCTCCCTCACCCGAGAATGTGCTTATCTCACCTTTATTCTTATCTGTTATTTTTCTCTGGATATTGAATTCTGGGTTGATATGTCTTTCACTTGAAAAATGTTGTTCCAGTATGCTTTGGCCTCTGTGTTTTCTGATGAGAAATCTACTGTCAATCACACTCTTGTCTACTATACATAGTATGTCATTTCTCTCGCTGCTTTTACAATTATTTTTGTCTTTTATTTTCAGAAGCTTTATTATTATGATGTTTCTGAGCATGGATCTCTTTATGTTTATTTTAATTGGGGCTAACTGAACTTCTTGAATCTGCAAGTTTATGAATTTAGCCACATTTGAAAGGTTTTCAGTCATCGTTTCTTCAGTTTCTTCTTTTCCTCCAGGACTCTGACTTTATAAATATTATATCAGCTGATGTTGTCTGACCGATCCATGAGGCTTTCTTCACTTTGTTCAATCTCTTTTCTTCTTGTCCCAAGTGGATAATTTCTATTAAACTATCTTCATTCATTGACTCTTTGTCTTTTATAAAATTTGGATATGAGTCTTTCCATGGAATTTTTTTGTTTGAGTTTTTGGGCATTTTTGTTTTAAAATGCTTATTCTTTTTTACTATCATTTATTTTCTTGTAGAAGCTTTCTATATTTCCATCACTTTGAAAAATGTTCACTTTTGTTTCTTTAAGATTTATGATAATATATCCTTTAATGTTTTTATCAGATAATTCCAACATCTATATCATCTCAGGATTGATACCTGTTGATTTTCTATTATTTTGCAAGTTATTGAGATTTTCCTGCTTCTTATGTTGACTAATTTTGGACTGTATTTTGGACAATTGGTTTATTATGTTATGAAACTCTGGGTCTTCTATAATTCTTGTAGAGATCGCCGTGTGTGTGTGTGTGTGTGTGTGTGTGTGTGTGTGTGTGTGTGTGTGTATGCATGTATGTGTGTGTTATCAGTTCATAGACTTGGCTAAGTTTAGGCTAAAAGTTCTAAAAGTACTACCTGCTGTAGGGTGTGGTTCTAAATTGGTTCATTTTTCAAAAAGTTTGTAGTGATATTTGGTTCTGTCCTATGTGCTTGTCATTTAGGGATCAGTCTGAGACTTTAGTATGGTCCACCTATATTTCTGTTCTGAGAGTCTGTATGCTGTTTAGAGTCAAGTTCATGCATATGTAACTCATAGGTGAGCCCCAGAGTTTAGACACAACTTTATGGGATCACTTTGTTATCTCCTCTTTGTGGTCTCTCCAACAGTTTTTGGCTCCCAAAGACCCTGATTTTACTCTTCTGTTTAGAAGCCTAGGGCCTTAGTTTGTTTGTTTTGCTGTGAAGATGCCATAACTGTGTCTGCCTCAGAAGCCAAGCAGTAGGATGTGTAAAGAGGAAGAAAGAATTGGGATACTCCCCATATTCTCATAATCACAGTTCCTTTTGTCAAAGGGAAGGGTTCCTTTCTGCCAGAGTTTTAGATGCACAGTTGCCACTGTATTGCTATTACCACTTTGCCACCATTGTCCTGGCTTTCCTGGGACTGGGATGGAAAGAATGGAAAAACCAAAAATCAAAATGAGCAAATGGCGAGACTGACAGTAGTGGGAATCTGCCAGAGGAGGAAGGACACACGAACAAGGTACCTACAACAAGGGTTCCTGCATAATGAATATTTGTATACCTAACCCTGAATTGTACCCCACACCTTTAAAATAAAAATATTAAAAGGAGCTGGGCTCGGTGGCTCAGCCTGTAATCCCATGCCTTGAGAAGCTGAGGTGAGTGGATTGCCTGAGTCCATGGGTTCGAGACCTGCCTGGACAACTTGGCGAGACCTCATCTCTACAATAAATCAAAAAATTCGCCGGGCTTGGTAGCGTGTGCCTGTAGTTCCAGCTACTTGGAAGGCTGAGGCGGAAGAATCGCCGGAGCCCAGCAGGTCGAGGCTGCGGTGGCTGCGAGCGTGCCACTGCACTCCAGTATGAGCGACAGAGTGAGACTCCAACTCAAACAAACAAAAAATATTAAAAGGGAGAAAAAAACCCAGCAAGTTTTCCCACTCTCTTTGATCCCAGGGGCACCTTTTCCTCATATTCAGACCAGAAATCAATGTCTTCTCTTGTAGCTCTCTCTCTAACTTCACCCAGTTCACAGTTCTGGACTTTGTGCTGCTTTACAGTACAAGCTAGGAGATACTAGAGAAAAAATAGGAAACTCAGTCCCAAATTGGTCTGATTTTGAGCTCTCATTTCCCTTTTTTTCATTCTACCTGTGATCATTTAACTTTTCAGTCTTCCGATAGCTCCTCAGTACATCGACCTGTTCTAGTTTTTAGTTGTTCTTAATAGGAGAGAGTGGGTGAGGTATGCTTAGTTTTATCTGAACTGGAACTGGTAAGAGTAGACAGGTTAGGCTAGGAAAACTATAGGAAAGTTCCAAGTTCATTTATGCCTGCAGCAGCTGTTGTGAAACCATGTATAAGCAAGCCTACCTATAGGAAACTTCAAATCTACTTGTTAGACTCTTATCAGATACACCTGCAACATTGTAGTCCATTTATCCAGGATGTTTGTGGTTAAGAACCAACCACCAGCCAGGCTAGGGACTTACCCTGTAATTCCAGCACTCTAGGAGGCCGGGGCGAGTGGATTGCCTGAGTGCGCAGGTTCGAGACCAGTCCAGGCAACTTGACGAGACCTCATCTCTATAATTAAAAAAAAAAAAAAAAAAAAAATTAGCCAGGCATGGCAGTGTGTGCCTGTAGTTCTGGCTACTTGGAAGGCTGAGACAGAAGGATCATACTCCAGCCTGGGTGACAGAGTGCAACACCAACTAAAAAAAAAAAAAGAACCAACCAAGACAGGAACCAGCTTAGAGACCCCCTGGAGCTTACATATCAATAGCCAAAGTTGACCTAAGATAACCATGACCTACTTTTACCTTCATTATATGTTCTTTATAATATCATTAACATTGTGGTTTCACAAAATCTCTATGCCCAGGGTGCCATGACAGTCCCATCCTGGTATGACCCTGTAAGTCCTGAAACTCCCCCACCTGACATGAAGGAAGAGTAACAGAGACCCAGCCTTAAGACCACCCTTTTCTAGGAAAAACCCAAACCCACTCTTCAACACCCATAAGAGTAAAAGTAATAGCTTAACAATAGTTGGGTGCTCTTGAAGCAGCAGCTTTCCATAGACTGTTTCTGTCCACTCTCATTTCTAAGGAGTGTTCTCTTCATGCTTAATAAAGACACTTGCTTATTCTGCTTCTCTGTGTGTCTGTTTGCAAATTCATTCTAAACATGAACACAAGAACCTGTTGTTGACCATCTTATGCTGGGAGCAGCACCCTTTCTCCCGGTAACAGAAACAGAATCTTAAATACATAGTGAAAAGATGATATTAACATAGATTATTTCTTATTTCTGTTCTCATGTACTTGTTTTTTATCCATATATTTTTAGGTTTACATGTTCTAACTCATCCCAGGCAAATAGCACAAACCTCTTTTTTTAAAAAAGCCCCTCTAAAACTATATTCAAGACCCCTAGTTAGTATTTAGCGTCATTACTTCTTTATATTATCCCATTAAATTTTAAGTCTATTTTCTTTATTTAACAATGGCATATGATATTATTTTCCAAGTAAGAGGTTGTTATATATTTAGAGGAATTGGAAATTTTAATAAATATATATTTAAATAAAAATTATTGTGGGCATAAACAAACATTTAAAAATAAAAACACAATAAAAGGAAAGGAAGGGAAATTTCAATAACTCTCCTCTCATTAGAGGAGCAGAATACATTTTCACATGTTGGATGTATATTTATGGTCCATAATAGTTGCTGAATATAACATACATGTGTAGAATGCTGATTTTTAGGTAAATCCTCACTTCTGATTGACCTGAGACATACTTTGGTATTTTTTTCCTCTCTCTGATCTTATAGTCATTACACGTCATTGTATATTTTTCAGTTTATGATTACAGGCATGCCAAAATTTTGTGGTGTTGAATAAAAATCATCAAGGTCAGTTCAGGTTTAATCTGTCAAGTGACTGTAAGAATACCGGACTGCAGTTAGACGTGGAGATTATAATCTCAGCTTTGAAAAGATATATATTTGCCAGACCCTGTGTACATTTAAGAATCAAAACTGATTTATAACTAAGCTAGTAAAGGGAGAGGTAAAGATGTTTCAGAATCAGAAATGAAAAAACTAAAAAAGGGTTATGTTTCCCTAAGGTGGATCTTTTTGTGATAGACCATAACAAAGCAATAAAGGAATCGGCAATACTTGCATACCCAGTGGACTATTTAAATATTACTGTGGCTGAGAACAAAAGACTTCAAAATTTTTCCTAGCTCTCTTGTTTAAATCTATATGGGAATACAGATTTAGAGCTAAATGGAGCACAGTTGCATAGGGAGACTTTGGAGGCTACAAGGACTATGAATATTGATGGGAATTCACTTCTGTGTTGTGCTCTGAACAAATGACAACAGAGAGGTAAACAACTATTTCCTTGGAGATGCAAATAGATTCCATAGGCTGTGAACTGAGACTCTTTCCCACTCAGATCTTATTCAAAGCAAACAGTGTATTTAGAAGGGTATGCATACCCTAACAATTAGACTGGGTATGGCAAACAAGATACAAAGAAACAGAATTAGTTCCAACTCATTATAACTATAAACAAGACTTTTTCTCTCTCTCACCAAGTGGGCTAGAGACTGCATTATTTTCGTTTCACACTCTTAGAAATAAATGAATTCATTCCAAGAAAGTTCCCTTTGAGTATTTAGCAAGATTTTTCTAGATCTGAATTCTACAAGTGCTATCTTTCAGAGAGATATGGTATTTTCTGGAAGAGTGTTGCTAATATAATTTTTACTCATATTGAAAAGTTCTGTTTTCCAAATAGATACTTATCCCTCTGATGTCAGTAAAGGTTTGTAAGTGATCTTCCAAGTATAAGCTGCCACTGGGAGTTAAGAAGCAGGTAAAAATCAGAATAGTTGATGCAAACCTGAAGATAATATTTTGAAGAGAAAAATAAAATTATTTCTTCCTGGGGTGAAAAGCAGCAAAGTCTGCTATATGGAAATTTAGAGAAGGAAAAATGTACTCAGCTTGAATGCAGATGAGAAAATTATTGGAAATAACGGGATCAAATAGTAACACTGCTCTTATAGAATTTAGCATGATGTCTATAAATAAATTATTTTAAAGCATTAGCTTAAAGGACACTAGTTTTTAAAGAACAGACAAATTTAGGTTATTCACAAAACAGACAAAAGAAGCAGATTCAGACAAAATAAGTATTACTTCATTGGGGGGGGGGGGAGCAAATAGTCCCAAAGTCTATTTTAGGATACCTGTGAGTTTTCTAAGAACAGAGGCCAAATGTTATTCTCTGTGTTTCTAGGACCCAAGATGAATTCTAAATACCAGGACAAATCAAGAATCTGTCTACATGGCCAGCACTAAGATGCTAGTCTATCAGGGTTACTCAGACATCCTATAAAAACAGTAAGATGGGGAAAAAATGATATTTTTTTTGACTTCTTCTTTGGAAGACCATTGCATTCTGTTAGAAAGCATTCTCTCATATGTCCTTGGGTATAAGAGTATGCTCAAGCTATGAAAGATGGCTAACAAATTGCCTTCTTAGGAGCATGAGTTTTTTGTTTTGTTTTTGTAACTGTAGGACTTTAGTGTTCCAGCGGAAGGGACAAGTTTGTCAACAAGCAGAATGACAGAAGAGCAGAGAGCAAGATAGAAGTGGAGTTTGAACTCTACCTGCAGTAGTTCTCATTTTCTTTCTGTCTTTAATACCCTCAGTTTCCTCTCTAAGTAAATATTTAAAACTATTTACTCAACATTTGTTAAAAGAGGCAGCAGATTGTTAGTCTCCTTGGACAGGCACCCATGTGTTTGAGCCTAGATATGTTTATACATCACCATCACAGGCTTTGTATACACATCGAATGCTACTTGTTTCCCATAAGGTTACAAGGTACTCTTGCTAACAGGGAGAGGGAAAAGCCAATATCTTTCTCTATCCACACATTTGAAAATTGGGCACTAGATTTTGCAGATTCTATTGGAAACTATCAATTTCATCACACTTTCCTGAAACATTTCTCTATACCTTCCTATGGTAAACTGGGCTGTCTTAGTTTTCCCGGCTTTGTTCATTCCTCCTCTTCCAGTAGTTCTACCCTTCAGAAATGCTGTTAAAGATGCACACACTCTCACAATCTTGGTGACCTTCCAAATGTTGCCAAGTCCTGATGAGCTGAGGGTCATAGGCATGTCTTTCTGTCTTGGCTCACTGGCAGCCAGCTAACCCAACTATGGTGCTGTTTTCTCTAACCCTTATTAAATATACGAATTCTTTTTCTTTTTCTTTTTTTTTGAGTTGGAGTCTCACTCTGTCGCCCAGACTGGAGTGCAGTGGCCACTCCCGGCCACCGCAGCCTCGACCTGCTGGGCTCGGGCGATCCTTCCGCCTCAGCCTTCCGAGTAGCCGGAATTACAGGCATGCACTACCCCGCCCGGCTGATTTTTTGATTTATTGTAGAGATGAGGTCTCGCTGCCCAGGCGGGTCTCGAACCCGCGGGCTCAGGCAATCCACTCACCTCAGCCTCCCAAAGGCGCGGGATTACAGGCTGAGCCACCGAGCCTGGCTAAATATACAATTTCTTTAGATTGTCCATTTTCTCTCTGGTTTTATCAACCCACTTCTGTTTTCCCCAGCCTCTCAGAGTTTCAGATATGCTCTCTGAAAAACTTCTGCTCTTTGTTAGACTCCTATTCATCCTCAGACATCTCACCGATCCTTCCTAACTGAACACTAGCTCTTTCTTAAGGAAATCACCTTCTTTGCAGCGTTTATCCATGGAAGAAAGGCTGCTGTTCTCTATTTATCTTCTAGTCTGTGGTTTTGGTCCACGGACAGAAGTTGCTGGTTGTCCCTGGTCAATCATTCTATAGTAATAGAATATTTATTTTTTAATTTAGTAATCATTGTCTTGAGTAAAAATTTCTTATAATTGGGTGGCATGAGACTAAGTACTTAAAGGGAGATCAGCAGAAATAGTGTATATAACTTTCTAAAGTGCCTTTTGAGGGGGAAGACTATCCCTTCTTTCCATCCCTCCTTCCTATTGACTGGAAGGTAGATGTGACAGTGCAGCTGGAACAGCTGTGACTTGAGGAGAAAGGCCACAGTGGCACAGAAACAGGAAGGAGGAAGGCTTGGTTCTTGATACACTGAACATTGTATCTTTTTTGGGATGCTTATTTTTGGACTCCTATTTAAGAAGAAAATAAATAGCTATCTTTTTATTGGATTTTTGTCACTTACCACCAAACCCAATGATAATTCATCTATCTGCTACTCTACTGTTAAAGCCAGTGATCCTTTGAGACTCATGCCATGCCAATTGCCTAAAGCACCTTCCAGCACTTTCTATTTCTACTGTCTCCTGACCTCACTCATTCCCTCTAACCCTTGGAAGACCTCTGCCACTGCTCTCAAGGTTTTTTTCTACCCAGTGTACTGGCTGAGTGACTTCAATGTCCACATAGATGATACATTTGTTACATTGGCTTCTCAATTTTTCATTCTTCTCAGTTCCTTCAGCTTTTTCCATTTGTATCAATCAGGATAAGTTATGTGACAGTGACAAATGACCCTCAAATTCCAATATCTTACAGTAACAAAGATTTATTTTTTGTTTCTGTTCCAGGGCATTCATGTGTCTTCTTCACTCCAGTGCCCATGCTGACTTTATCTCTAATTGGGATATTACTACTCTTATGAGAGAGTTAGACATGGTGAACTACATGCTGGTTCTTTTTATAGCTTCTGCCCACATGAAAGTGGCACATATCCTTTATACTCACATTTTTATTGGCTAAAGGAATTCCGTGGTTAAATGGAATAGCAATAATACCAGTAGGGCAACTTTAGTGAGGAATAATGTAGTACATCACTCTAATACCTACCGTCATGCACATAGCATGTTTATTCAATAAATATAGGTTGATTGAATAAACATAAAATCATTTTTAATTGTAAAAATATTTAATTTTATTTTGGAGAAATATAGGCTATCTAACTCAGTCTTTTATTCACTTTTGAAACAATTTTTATAGCATCTTGACAAGTGTTTTCTCACCTCTCTTTAAAATTGCTTAGCAAGGAGCTTACTACCTCTCAACATAGTCCATTAATATTTATTTTTACATGAATACAGTTATTTCAGTGGCATTTTGGAAGGTTGGAAGTAAACACATGGGCTCAAGTTCCATGTGTTGAAGTAGGAATCCCCTATGCATTTTGAATATTTCTTAATGTTAACTCTTCTTTGTAACAAGTTGATATTTGTTTCCTCATAGCATCTTTCTTTTCATTCTTAGCTGAGTTTAGAGATGAATAAGACCTGGAAAATAAAGGAAACATGCTTGGCAAAGTGAAGAGCACCTATACACTCTAAAGGAGATAATTTTTACTCAGTTTCAGTCAACTGTGTAATTCAGGAAATTGTTCCCTTATCCTGCCAAAGGTTCATTTACCCTAGGTATTAGAAATCGGTTTTAATTAAAATCAGAACAAAATAACACTAATGATAAACCACAACATATCTGCATGCTGTATCTGGCCTAAGCGTCCCTAGAATGTGACTACTACATTAGACTGACATGTCTCCACTCTGAACCTTTTACGCACTAGCTACTTATGTCATATAGGCAAAAAATAGATTAAAAAAGAAATAAAGATTGAAAATAGGAAAGTCATAAGCTGAGGAGTTCTCTCTAGGTCTCTTAGGTGTTTTTTTGACTTACAAGTTTCATAATAGCATGACCAGGAACAGTGGGATGATATATATGCCATGGAAAACTCCATTAAATTGGGGCTGAACCTGATAGGAAAAGTGATCAACATCTCTTTTGCACATGGCTCCTATCTTTACATATTTCTAATCATTGATAAGGCATTCCCTCCTCCCCCCCCAAGGTAGACAATCAGAAATAGCATCAGTAGTTTGGAAGCATCTGAGAACTCCC
The DNA here is from genome assembly GCF_000164805.1 of Carlito syrichta. NCBI lineage: Eukaryota > Metazoa > Chordata > Mammalia > Primates > Tarsiidae > Carlito > Carlito syrichta. The sequence goes on from NW_007174137.1 coordinate 62,151, forward strand.
TTCTGGTAAGATCAATAATGAACCTATTTGTTTATTGTCACTCAAGTACTTATGAATCCTTGTTACTTCTATTGTCCTGACTGGGTTATTCTTGCATCTATAAATACATCTTGAGACATTATTGATTTAAAAATTTTTTTTTGCTAAAATTCAATTACATCATGTTTCCTCTGTTTGCTCCAAATGCTCGGCTTACTTTAGAGAACTCAATTTCCTGTTCTAAGTGTTCACAGGACTTGGATTCAATGCTTCACTCTAGAATTCTGCTATGAATCAATCTCTAAATTGCCAGTCAGTAGTTTCTGGACTCTACCTTCTCATGGTAAAAATTGGAATATTTCCTTATGCTATGTTTTTGGGATTTGTCATATTTGTCACAATTCTTCAGTGATAGCTAATAGTTGAGTCTATGAATATATCTGCAAATTTTATCTCCTGTGGTGAAATTATTCAGAACCCAGGATCTTGAATTCATTTAAAACAGTTCAATGCTCTTGTATTATTTTAATTTTTGTTTGTTTGTTCATCAAATATTTATTTAGGCCCTAAGCATCTGGGACTTGAGTTGGAAATGTAGCTATAACAATTAATTAGGTGCAGATTTTGTTTTCTAGGACTCCAAGTTTCATAATAATAATAGCTAAAGTGATTGAGTGCTGCATGTATGCAGGGCTACATATCAGGTGTTTGCCTCCTAGATGGTTGTATTTTTTTCCCCCACACAGTGTTATGGAGTTGACACCATTTATTCTAATGAAGAGGAAGCTGCTGCACAGAGAGATCCAATGAGTTGTTGACCATCTCATAGCTCATAAATACAGGTGCCAATATTCAAACCTAAAGCTTGTGTTTACATCAGGTTACTACCCTGACTCTTTAGCCTTACTTGAAATTCTGTTTCTTATCAGTCCAGTTGTCAGTTCTGATTTTCTGTCTTGTTTTGTTTATCTGTTTTGCTTTACTAGGGTCTTGCTCTGTTGCCCAAGCTACAATGTAGTGGCATAATCCTGGCTCACTGCAGCCTTGACATCCTGTTCGTAGGCAATCCTTTCACTTCATCCTCCCTATTACCTGAGGTTACAGGTGCATGCCACCAGGCCCGGCTAATATATATATATATTGTAGTGACAAGGACTTGCTTTGCTGCCCAGGTTGATCTGAAACTTCTGAGCTCAAACAATCCTCCCTCCTTGGCTTCGTTGGGATTAAAGGTAGGAGCCATAATGCCCAGTCTACCAGTAATGTTGTTAAGAACATTCTTCTTAATAGAAAAGCCAAACATAAAATAGAATTTTAAAATAATGCTTATTTTCTATCATCCTTGGAAATACTAAATTCTATCAGTGGATATATTTTACTACATGGTACTAATAGAAGTATAATAATACTTTGCTTTCTCCCAATAGTGGAGCAAGGTTCTTACTTTTTCCAACTTTGCAAGTTGGAAACATTCTTACAAATATCCTTTATGTTGTTGTTTGTCCTAAGGTTCATTCACAAATATACTTTCTCTACATTTCAACTTTTTTATCAAGAACTTCTAAGGGTTTCTTCGCAACCTTTTTATGTATTCCTCTTAAAAAGTCATCATCCCAGAGGAGCCATATTTTAGAAGTTTTTTTCCCTCTACGATTTGTCCTTATTAGGATGATACATAACCATTACAGTTTCTCCCTACTTAAAATATCTTGCCCCTGAGTATGATTGATGAGAACAATAATCCTTCTTGTCCTCTAAACTTCTGGAAGTCAATCTTTCTTAAGTCTAAGGTGAATGCAAGGTCAGGCCCAGAGTCCCCTCCCTTGGCTAATGTGTCCAGATATTTTTCTTTTAAGCATCGTGTCATTTTCATTTCATCAATTTTTTTGGTAATTAAGCCTAGAACATCAATAACCTTAGTTACTTCCACTGTCTCATCAGATATAAAAAGTCAGCAAAACAATAACAATTACTTCGCTTTGATTAGTATATTTCTGGCCAAATCTAAGCAGGTGAAATTCCCCAATGCTTAGTAAGCTTTTTTGCTATTAAAAAACAATTTGTATTGGAAAATAAAATATATTTCCTTTTCTCAATCTGTCCAATGGTCAGAAACTTCCAAAAATATTCTTGATGGAATAGTATTCTTAATTTAGAGTCAGAAGATGAGTGTATAAGCCTTGATATCCGTTTTATTCTACCAGTGCCATCACCTTTAAGAATAACTAGTCTTCTCTGAGTCTTTTTCATTCTATGAGATGAAATCAAATAGAATAAAATGAAAGAAAGTATTTTTAAAAACACTACAGAAACTCATCTCATAACCATAACAGAATGTCATGTTTTTCTCCTCCTTTGGTATCCTACCTAGATGAATATCTATTAAGCGAAAATCAGATAGGCCTTATGTGGTCATTTGTTTTGCTTATTTTGGCTTCATGTTAAATACTACCTTTAATAAATATTTCAAAACTTTATTTTATCAAAAGTCAAAGTATATTGGTGTGTGCATTTTTATGTGTTACAATGTAAGATGATGACACAGTATTTTACTAACTCAAAGATTACTTAAATGCCATACTGGTATTATAGAGTATTTGTCATGACAAATCATATACAGAAGTCTGTGGTTCTATAAAATCATAACATTCTTTCAAATATTTATGTAAAAGAAGATAATTTATAAGCTCGTATGCCTTAGCAACAGACTAACCTGTGTTTGAATTTTGGCTCCAAAATTCCTGGTTATGTGTTCTTAATCAAGAAGTAATTTTAGCACTCTGAGGCTCAGTTATTTTATCTAAAAAAGTGATACAAAATCTTGCTGACTGTGGAGAATAAATAAGACATTGTGCATGTAAAGTTCTTTATTATCTGTTCATTGCTATATTATTCTTAAAACATGCCACAGTATAACATTATAAAATTAGGAGTCCATGGAAGACTGCATAACAGTGTTGTACAACCCCGGCTGGTGTCATTTCCATAGCACTTTATACCAACGGCAGGACCTTGGATTGCACAAAGCCTTGGTTTTGAACTGAAGCATCTTATTACTTCATTGTCTCCAGATTCCATCAATTCAACAAATATATGCAGATATTCAGTATCTAGTTGGAGACAGGCCCTGTGCTAAATAATGGAAAGAAAAAAAAAAAAGACAAAAGAGGATGTCATCCATTTTGAGCATATCATTTAATACAAATTTTAGATGGAGAATTATACTAGAGAGAACAAAAACAAAAACAAACAAAAACCAGAAGCAAGGTCCTTTGCTGTCACATGTAACTCCTTAGCATGCATTAGAGAAAGGCTCCGTCTCTGGGTGGAAAAATTAGAAAATCCTGTTTTTTGTTGGGTGGGACGCAGTTGAGTTAAAGTTTCATGCTACAACTCAATGTCTTAAAGGGCTAAACTTAGTCTTACGTAAGCCCCCAATCATGTTTCCTTGGCAAGATAACTTTGTGCAGAGCACAACCTGAACAACCATACTTAGAGACTCTGACGTTAAGATAATAAATGAAGACACACTTTACTATGGGATATGCTATCACAAAAGATACACGATGACACAAATTAATGAAACCTCAACATTTTGTGTTACTTCTGTAAAATGAACATATTATGTCTTGGCTCATTATTGCATTCAATGAAATATGAGTTTGGTATTTACAATAATTGAACAGTAATTTAAATCTTTACTGCAGTGTGTGAAGAAAATGCCAAAAGAGACTGTATTCATGCAGCAGAACTTGTTAATTTTTTTCATTATGTTTTTCTCTTTTAATATCTTATACCCATGGGTGAGTGAATGGAAGAATTCTTCTTTTTCCTGTCTCACTTGTTTAAGGCACCGATTTTTATAGGAATTGGCTTTAGTTACAGGTAGAATGGAGGTGAGAAATGTTCTATTACAGTGTGATGTTAAAAAAATTATCATTTGCAGACATTGTTGAAGTCCACATCATTGGTAAGTTAAGCTAACATATATATATATTTTTAATCCAATGCTAGCCAAGTTAGTAGTCTTGTATTACAAGTTAGTTTTCTCCCAAAAGTCTTGTAAAGTATACCACAAACTGAAGTTTAAATAAAATGAAATGCTGTGCGTCCTTTTGACTCCTAATCCTAAAGGCTCAGGAAAAAATATATACACTTTGGGATTGAGAACAGATAATTAATGGTTGCCTATAATTCTGAAGCTGAGCATGTTCAATCTGGGTAATTATACCAAATCAGGCAGAAACACTATTATCAGATGTTAAATGCTATTGTACCACTAAGCATTTTACCTTTGTTTTTCCACTTGAAATGAGACATGACACCGTAATTGAATATATCCTCAAGTTGATGACAAATTTTAAAGTACACAAAAGTTCTTTCCCACTACTGAGTGCTCAAGAGCAGTTCTAAAAGTAGCTGAGACCAATCTCACAAGTCTACAGATAGCAAATATTTTACATGATCTTTCTAAAGTCTCTTACAGAGGGGCACTTAATACCTCTACATCTATGATTCATATTTGAAGCTTTTAAAAAGGCTTTCCAGATCAACTTTTACTTCATTTGTTGGTATTCATTCACTGCTCTGTTTGAGTGAGACTGGTTTGAGAACAAGATTGAGAACATCCTAGAAATAGTCAATGAATGAGGAGTTGTTTGGCTCAATATCCCAACTTGCAAATGAGGACACTGAAACTCACTGAGTTTAGTATATTTTTGTAAAAGGTCACACTCCCAGTTTGTTTGTGGCTTATCGAAAGAATTATTTCGCTGCTCCCAGGAGTTTTGGGATTCAGAGCTCAATCTTCTGTTAACTATTTGACAAGAATTGAGACAGTGAGCATTATTCAAACTATATTTGATAATGATTTTTATGCCCATCACTCAAGCTTCAATATTGTTAGACAGTTAAAATAACTTTAAAAACACATTGTATAACAATTGGGATAGGTTATCCAGATAGAGAGATAGATGGTTATCCAGGGAGAGAGATAGAGAGAGAGAGAGAGGAATTTCAATAGCTTCCGAAAGAGGTTTTTGATCAATAGGACATATATTCTTCTTCCTTATATTTGATTGTGAAGATGGATACAGAAAAGATGGAGAATATTTCTGGAAAGTACAAACTGCTCCTCCAATTGCCCTCTTTCCTTATTTAATACTTTTTAAACATTTGTTTTTAAAATAATTTGGGGGTAAAGTAAGATTAGATCTTTCTTCAAAACTCTTCATTCAAAATAGTTGGAAGCAATTATTGGGATCAAGAGTAGACACATCATAAAAAATAATGTCTTTGTCATCTTATTCATTGTGTTTAAATGTTTATTCTAAAAAAAATTTACAGGACTAACTTGTGGAAAGGAAAGAAAAAAGCTTAAGATGTCAAAGGTGAATCCATAGAAACACATAGGCTCTACTAGATACAATGCTGGTTTGAGAATAATTTATTGTTTCAAATTTTATACATATGTAACTTGCAATGATGTTGAGATATCTAAATGAAATGAACTAATAGGCAGAGAAAAATCTGACTTATAATCTCAAAAATTCTAGTTAGTCATTTAAATTGTGCAAGTTTCCCAAGGAAGAGTTAAGCGAAAGAGGACAAAAGGTCAAAAACCAAACCTTAGAGAATTTAATGTTTACAAATGAGACTAAAAAACTGAGAAATTAACCCAAGGAGAAATCGACACAAGAAGCATAAGAGGTAAAAAGGAAGATGAAAATCAAGATAGCATAGCATTTCACGTGCCAAAAAGAAAAGCAGCTTTAGAGTGATTACCCTTAAGTGAGTCTGAAATACTGGAGATGGTGTGGGGTTTTAATGAGACAATTCACCCAGAGCATCTGAGAGTCACTTGGGCTTCCACAATGTGTATCTCACTCCCACCTCCCTGTTAAACTTGATAGCTGTAACCTACTGTTTTGGTCTGAACCTCATCTCCAAAGTTCTGACATTATTCAGGGTTGAAATAAAGAATCATAAATCCATTATCAAAAGTGGTTTATAGGGTTAGGCACAGTGGCTCGTGCCTGTAATTCCAGCACTTTGGGAAGATGAGGCTGGAAGATTTCTTGAACCCAGGAGTTTGAGAACAAGACCAGCCCGGGCAACATAGAGAGACCTCATCTCTATAACAAAAGAAAAGAAAGAATAATTGGTTTACCCTTGCTATAGTTTGGATATAATTTGACCCCATCAAAACCCATGTTGAAATTTGATCCCTAGTGTGGAAATGTTGGGAGGTGAAACTTTAAAGAGGTGGAGACTAGTGGGAGGTGTTTGTTCCCCTGGGTGACTTGGTGCTATTCTCACAGTAGTGAGTTCTTGTTCTGAGGAGACTGGATTAAGTCTCTTGGAGATGGATTAGTATCCTAACAGTGAGTTGTAACAAGGCCAGTACCCTCAGATTTTGCCTCTGCATGCGTCTCCTTTCCCATTTTACCTTCTGACATGTTGTGATACACCCCAGAAGCCCTCACAAGAAACTGAGCAAATTCTGGTGCCGAACTTGAACTTCCCAGCCTGCAGAACCATGAGCTAAATAAACCCTTTTTCCTTTATAGATTACTCAGTCTCAGGTATTCTATTATAGCTACACAAATTGGACAGAGAAAACTGTGAATGACTATAGACAGTTATATAAAAATAAGTAGTCAGCATCGACATAATTTTTCTGTAATCAAATATATATATTATATTTTTGATACTTCATCCTTTTCCTGAGTCAACATTTTCTTAATTCTGATTTCCTCTTTTATGGTCTACTACCCCAGGTCTGTCAAGATTGTATACAGGTTTCCATCCTAGATTTTTAGATCTCGGGAGTAGCTTGAGATAATCTTTATTTCACAGGAAAGAAGCAGATATAAACAGGCTTAGTACACTATCAAGAAAAACACAACTAATTGGTTTCAGAGGCTGGTATAAAGTTTTCAGAATGACATTGTGAATTAAACACAATTTCTTGTATTTCAAGTGTATATTATATTAAAAACAGAGATACTTTATTAGAAGATAAAAATGACTTGACCTAACTGGGCTCGGTGGCTCAGCCTGTAATCCCGTGCCTTTGGGAGGCTGAGGTGAGTGGATTACCTGAGCCCGTGGGTTCGAGACCTGCCTGGGCAGTGAGACCTCATCTCTACAATAAATCAAAAAATCAGCCGGGCATGGTAGCGCATGCCTGTAATTCCGGCTACTTGGAAGGCTGAGGCGGAAGGATCACTGGAGCCCAGCAGGCCGAGGCTGCGGTGGCCGGGAGCGGCCACTGCACTCCAGTCTGGGTGGCAGAGTGAGACTCCAACTCAAAAAAACCAAAAAAACAACAACAAAAAAATGACTTGACCTCGGCTTTCCTATTACTGTGTGAAATTAGATAAATTACTTCACCTTTCAGCCCCTCATTTTTCTCATATATAAAATAAGCATAATAATGTTTTCTTTTAAATGAGGTTGCTGTGAACATTAAGTAGAGTAATACACATACTTTAGAACGATGTCTTTAAGCAGGAAGCAGTCAATATGTTAGCTATATTATTGCTGTTACTGTTATGTTTTGGTATGTGCAAAGCAACCTTTAGACCTCTTCCTGGGGAATGTGTACTGTTCAGTACAATATATTTAACAAAATTAAACTGTGTTCCTGAAAAGTTTATGGACTTAAACATTTTAAATTTGATTCTAACTCTACTATTTATTATCTAAGTACACTTGGGAAAGTCATTTAAACAATCTGAGACTATGTTTCTTCTTTTGTAAAGGAAGGTAAAAAATACTTTATGAGCCGGGCTCGGTGGCTCTGCCTATAATCCCGCGCCTTTGGGAGACTGAGGTGAGTGGATTGCCTGAGCCCGCGGGTTCGAGACCCGCCTGGGTAGCGAGACTTCATCTCTCCAGTAAATCAAAAAATCAGCCGGGCGTGGTAGCGCACGCCTGTAATTTCGGTTACTCGGAAGGCTGAGGCGGAAGGATCGCCAGAGCCCAGCAGGTCGAGGCTGCGGTGGCCGGGAGCGGCCACTGCACTCCAGTCTGGGCGACCGAGTGAGACTCCAACTCCCAAAAAAAAAAAAAAAAAAAAAAAAAGAAAATACTTTCTGTTGTGCAACCCCTTCGGGTCCCCTCCCACTGTGGGAGCTTTTCCATCCTCTCAATAAATCCTGCTTTATCACTTAACAACAACAACAATAAACAAAGAAAGAAAGAAAATACTTTCTCATGGAGCTACTGTGGAGATCAAACAAATAATGCATATTAACAAACGATATAAATTGTAAAGTGGTATATATAAGAAAGACAAGTTTCTTGTTTGATCTCTATTAAGACACTAAATCTAATGGAACCCTATCTCACAAAATTGTTGCTTAAAATGAACGTGGAAGCCGGTTGTGATAACAGCATTTATTTTCTCTTATTTATGCATACTTGATTTCCCTTTTTTTCCCTTCCCTTCTTCCTCCCTTCTGTTTTCTTCCTTTTTGTTCTCCCTCCCTTCCTTCTTTTTTCCTTCCGTCCATTGTTTTTTATTCTACTTTGCACCAGGTCCTATGTTATGTATTGCAAACAATAAAGTTAATTTTTTCCTCAAGGGATCTCACTGTCTAGTATGTAAAACACTCTCACAAATCAGCTGGGCATGGTAGCGCGTGCCTGTAATTCCGGCTACTCAGAAGACTGAGGTGGAAGGATCGCCGGAGCCCAGCAGGTGGAGGCTGTGGTGGCCGGGAGCGGCCACTGCACTCCAGTCTGGGCGACAGAGTGAAGCTCCAACTCAAAAAAACCAGAAAAAAAACCCAAAAAACCACTCTCACAAAAAGCAATACATTATAAGATAAGTGAAATAATAAATATTTGAATAGATAGAGACATTTATTTATGCAATGACTGTATTGGGTTTTTAGGACTGTGTCTTCAACTACTTGTATTCTCTTTTTATTACAAAATCTTAGAACACAGAAAAGAAAAACTGAGTCTTAAACATAGAGTTATAAGTAGCTTGGCATAATGTGTATTATATATTTAGGGTGCTGACTGTATAATAAAATATAAAAATATAATAATTGTCAGCTCAATTGAGATCATTATAATTGAGCTACTTAATCTGAGAAGGACTGCAAAAGTAACTCCAGAAAATATTTCAGATGAGGCTTTCATCTCTTTCTTTGCATCTTCTTCTTGTAGTTATTATTTTTTGGTTATTTGTGGTAATTGGGTCATATCATAACCTTTTCTCTTTCTTAGCTGCATCGTCATCGAACACCTTTATTGTGCCCCAGAATTTTCATCCACCCATCTGTCTAACTGCTCCATTGGCCTCCTGCTGTGTCTCATTCTGTCAACTCCTAGCTCAGCTTTACTCCTACCCACCTCTTCCTTTTATGCTCCACTGCACAGTGAGCTCAAAATGGCATCAAACTGATCTCCCCTTGCTTGAAGGATCACAACACCATTGCTGCAAGACACAGGAAGTTTCTAAGTTGATTCAGCTTCCTTCACTTTCCGTCTGCTAGTTCAATGCCATTTTTAAAAGAATTTAAATTGCTTAATTCAGACTGTATCATTCTGAGTGACTCTTCTTTTGTGGAACTTGAAGATTTGTTTCTGACTTTTCTCAGACTGAACGTTGTATGATATTACATTACATTCATACAATCTTATTATTAATAAAATTTGCTTAAGGCTTATTTTCATATATATACAATGAATTTTCAAAATAAATATTACCATAAGCAATAAAAATATAATAGGACGTAGATAGGAAATAGGCAGTCAGGTTTATATTTTTTAAAGCATAATTTTCTCTATAGTGTTCTTAACCTAACCGAATAGTTATGAAATCATTATGGCTGAATGTATTGACTAAATTCTAGGGATAAAGAGGAAAAAAATAGTGTAAATAGTTAGGTAATGAAAGATGGTTACGATAGCCATGGAGACATGTTGACTGTACAATAGCTGACATAGCTGATCCCTATATGTCATGCACTGTTTTAAGTGCTTTTTATGTGCCTATCCTAAGAGGTAAGGATGTACCATCATTATAAACATCTCAGAAATGAGAAAACGGAGACCATAGATTATAAGTAGCACTTCCAAAAGTGCTAAGTAGTAAAGAGGTGCTCCAGGGTTTGAACTCATTTCCAGAGCCTACTCACTACTTGGTCACAATATTAATATAATACAATAATATAATGTATGGTTACATGAAGTACTCACATATTGGGCACATTGCAAGCACACAATAATAGTAGTTAACTTTTAGTGTTATTATCTCCTGGTGAACAAATTCACTTAAATGACTCTCTTTTAAAAATTCATCTCTTCTGTTTTAAAATTCCAATGTCATTTGGTTGTTTACAATGAAGATACTGAGTGTAAGAAGACCATGGGCTTTCAAAAGCAGTTCTTTTTAAGAACATCTGTTTCCACATTTCAAACATCAAAATTTTGTAGAAGTTCCCAGCTTTTTCATCTCTTTTTTAAGATCATGTACTTCCTGTGCATTTTCTCACAAACAATTTAATTACTTTATTTTTTAACTGACACTTCTGCTTTTCCTCATGGACATTTTTGTCAAATGACAAAATATTTTACTCTGTGAATGTTACTGCCCCGAGATGAGTAGAAAAACCACAAATTTACATTGAAATGTAGATATAAAAAATTTGATTCTTGGCTTACATTTGTACCTTAGTGAAATTAATAACTATGACATGTCATTGACTTCTCATGTTAGCAGGAAAAAAAGTAGAAACTCAGAATTAAGTCCTCGAATGCCACGAAGCATGGGAATTTACTATAAATTTAGTGCTATAAGAATGCTTGGTAATCCTAGTATGTGATTGTAGTTGCAGAACACTCCAATTAATCAATACAGACCACATTCTATTTTCAAGTGGAGAACATACATGCATTATCTTTTTAAAACTTTTATTCAGAGTGTTATGTATAGCAAAATACAAAATGCATTTTGCTAATATTTTCTTCTATCAAAAAAAATCCCAGCAAACAATTTGTCCTTTCAGAGAAAATAGAATCCATGTGTTTATAATTAATTCATAGACAGCTCCTGAAAAAGTTGCTTGTGTAACTACCTGATGTCCAAGAAGCCTTTTGGGTTTTATGAAACATTCTTCTTACACAGGAAGTCATACTTTTCTAAGGATAAACAAACGCAATTCCCCAAAGATCTAAAGCTAGTTCAGAAAGGTCAGATGGGTTCTAATCTTGGCAAAAATAGTCAAAAAAGTTCAGATGGGTTCTAATCTTGGCAAAATCATATTTTCCAGATGTAGTTTAACAAATTTAAGGGTGCATTTCTTTTGTAAATAGAAATCCCTTAGCCTATCAACATTCAAATAAACAAATCTTAATATACAGTTTAAATATTTAGTTTTAATTGTATAACATTGTAAAAATCCCAAGCATGAAAACACCTCAGTGATCCATTTGGAAAGTTTAAATTTAAAAAATCGCCGGGCTTGGTGGTTCAGCCTGTAATCCCGTGCTTTGGGAGGCCCAGGTGAGTGGATTGCCTGAGCCTGCGGGTTCGAGACCCACCTGGGCAACTTGGCAAGACCTCATCTCTACAATAAATAAAAAATGAGCAGGTAGCACGCACCTGTAGTTCCAGCTACTTGGAAGACTGAGGCAGAAGGATCACCTGAGCCCAGCAGGTGGAGGCTGCGGTGGCCAGGAGCGACCACTGCACTCCAGTCTGAGTGACGGAGTGAGACTCCAACTCAAAATAAAAAAAGATCCAGGTTTGTCTTGAATTCTCAGAATTGATTGGACTTTCCTATATTCCCTGCTAATATGTTAGAGTTTCATTATGGTGAGTGGGCTTTTACTCCTTTACTCTAAGACTAGAAATAAATGTAGCGTATGAGATCTTTAGATCAGGAGGTGCAGTTTTATATTATTTCTCTAACTTTCCATTATATATTGAATAGTTTTAAAATGTAAATTTTCATTTGTTTGGCCTACATTTATTTCACATAATTTTATGAATTTGCCACAAATAATGATCTACAATATACTTATTAAATATTTTTGGCATGCTTTTGTCAGGAAAATAACTATTATAGCTTGTGCATCTGTGAAATTATGTCATTTTTTTTTTTTTTTTGGCAAGAAGAAAATTATCATCAGCATTGTGCCAATAGAGTATTGAATAATTTGGTAAGCATTTAACTATTTCATTACTGTCAATATTCTAGGGAAAAAAATCACCATTTTTTTGTTTACTTTCTTAGTCTCTGTTTAGCCTTAGCCTCTAAAAACAGAGCCACTCCTCTTTTCCACTGAAGATGCTCTTACTGTGGTCACCTGTGATATCCTACTTGATACAACCTCTGGTCTTCATCCTTCTTTACATCCTGTGGTAATTGCCATTACTGATTTTTCTATCATTTCTGAAACCCACACCTCTGGTTTTTCATTTCATCATTCTGGCTGTTGCATCCCAGTTTGATGCATTAGTTCCTCTTCTTCTGCAACCCATTAAAGGCTTACGTTATACAGGATTCTTCTACAGTCTTATTTTGTTTAGTCTTTTTTGACCTTATGCAAGCTCAACTTTCTCTAAGGTGTCAATGACCACGCGTACTTCCATGATTCTCAATTTTTCCCTCCATCTTAGATTTCTATTTTTAACTGTAATCTATATAAATGGCCAGGCACAGTAGCTCACGCCTATAATCCCAGCACTTTGGAAGGCCGAGGTGAAAGGACTGCCTCAACCTGTGGGTTTGAGACCAACCTGGGGAACCTGGCAAGACCTCGTCTCTGCAATAAATCAAAAATTAGTCGGATGTGGTGGTGTGTGCCTGTAGTTCCAGTTATTTGGAAGGCTGAGGCAGAAGGATCACCTGAGCCCAGCAGGTTGAGGCTGCAGTGGCCATGAGCGTGCCACTGCACTCCAGCCTGGGCTACAGAGTGAGACTCCAACACACACACACACAAAATTTCTTTAAGTGAATCTTGCATCAAGTTCAACAAACCTAAAATAAATAAATTTAGTGCCATCCTTCTCAAACATGATATTTCTATCACTCTCAAGTCTCAATTAAACCCCATTCAATTGTTTCAATGAGAAATTTGGGAATCATATGAGGCTTATTCTTCCCCACTAATTACATCCAACTGAGCACCAGGTCACTTGGATCCTGCCTGTAAAAATTTCCTGCAGATAACTGATTCTCTTCTGGCCCTTTGCCACCTCCATTTTCATTTAGAAACATATCATCAATTGTCTAGACTATTGTAGTACCTTCTTTACAATCATCCCCACTCTAGTCTTCTCCTTCCCCTTCTCTGTTTTTTGTTTTTTTTTTTTTTTGAGTTGGAGTCTCACTCTGTCACCCAGACTGGAGTGCAGTGGCTGCTCCCGGCCACCGCAGCCTCGCCTGCTGGGCTCCGGCGATCCTTCCGCCTCAGCCTTCCGAGTAGCCGGAATTACAGGCATGCGCTACCACGCCCTGCTGATTTTTTGATTTATTGTAGAGATGAGGTCTCGCTGCCCAGGCGGGTCTCGAACCCGCGGGCTCAGGCAATCCACTCACCTCAGCCTCCCAAAGGCGCGGGATTACAGGCTGAGCCACCAAGTCCGGCTCCCTTCTCCATTTTTAAAGATCTTTGTCTGGTTCTGACCTCTGTTTGATAACAGCTCCTTCCTTCATCTGCTTTGAACTCTCAAAATATTGAATTTCATGTATCTTTCAAAGAAACCATGCTCTCTCACCCACCTTTGTAATGGTACAAGCTCTTTAATTCTACCTCCCTCTTCCATTTCCAATGCCTTCTCTATTATCTGTCTAGATCCCCAAGTGGAGACACTTTCCCCCTTTTTCACTGTTCTTATTTTGGAGCTCCCTATTGAGCTATCTAATATATCTGCTAATATCTGTATTCTTTCTAAATATGTGTTATAGGTTCATTAGAATTTTATTTAATTGTTTATTTGGTGCCAACTGTGTGTCCAACACTGTATTACATATTACTAACAGAAATTAATGAACAGGTAAGATTCCTGACCTTAGAAATCTTATCTCATGTATCACTTGTAAATCTTAACTCATTTATTACTTATCTCTTCTTAGATGGTTTTTCAAATCTTCACTTCCCCAACAGGGCAGACTTAGCCAACTGTCACTGTCCTCTCAGTGTTGCACGCCTTCAGCATTTTTGTAGAAATTATATTAATTTCTCTCACTACATTGTAGGCCATTTAGGTTCAGGGACTGTGTCCTTCATCTCTCAAACCTTGATTTATAAGAGCAACTCAGTAGATAAATTTTTAATGAACAAGTGAATACAAAACTCTGGCAATGACTGCAAAATTCTCTGAGCTATTTAAATTGTGTTACATGAAGATTTTAGTTTTTGATTATGTATTCCTTTGCATTTTCGATTTGATTTTTGTCTTGCTTTTAAATATTCTAATTTAAAATATACATAAATTTATTTCTTTTGAATTTTATCAGTTATTTATTAGAATTGCAGTCTAATATGTATACTCAAAAAGAAATAGAAATCAAGGCCACTGTCCTTGAGAAACTCATATTCTAATAAGGAAAACAGAACAGTTCTTTATATTCTAGATTCATTAAAATTTTATTTAATAAATTTTAAGATGTACCTACTGTATGTTAGACATTGTGCTAGGCATTATAAATTTTTAAGGAGTAAGATAGTGTTCCCAACTTTAAGAACTCTGTTTTATAAATAAGGAACTAGTGTGCTTGCTTATATCCACAACAAAGAAAAAAATCAATTCACAGATTCATTAATTGCTCTTTGTGAACACTGTTATTGCTATACACTTATTTAATTAAAGACTTCTATGTAGATCAAAAGTGTTAACATGGATTCTTTATATGAAATGTAAGTCTTGAAATACTAAGCACTTGCCTTTATCCAAGTCCTGTAATTAAAAGAGGACTTATTTAAACAAACAATTAACGTTAATAATAAAAGTATAAAAATAAATCTTGTAGACATTAGTAATGATAAAATTTTTAGTCTGTGAATGATGGCAGAATATGCCATCCCAAAATATGTCACTTTGTCATAAGTACTATTTTGAGCTAAAGGCACTTGAAAAATAGCAGATACTTGATCCTCCCTGTACCAGCAAGAAAGAAACACTTAGTATCAAAGGCAAGAGAAAATGCCCCTGTGCAAGATGCCCTACTGATCCAGTAGGTATCTCTCTGTACCATCTTGTCACCAAAGATAGGGGGTTGAGGCCAAGAAATATCTATATAAACAAACCTTAAAATAACTCTTATCTTTCTTTAGCCTCCTCATTCATTTCAACCTGAAATATAACCTAGCATTTAGGTTTTGCTACTTCCTTGGGTCTTCATTTTCTGGGGGCTCCCATTTACAGGTAAATATCTGTATACTTTTCCTGTTAATCTATTTAATTTAATTTAATTTTCAGGTTCAGTCAGAGACTCTAAAGGGGTAGAGGTTTTGCCTCCCTGCCACATGCATAACCAAAACTTAAATAAAAGTGAAAACAAAATATTAGCTATATTATTTAGCTAATCTATATATTTAGAGGTGAGAAAGCACAGCAAGTTTGGAAAAATGAATTATATTGGTCTGTATTTCTGAGTCTTGCTATTATATAAGATACGTTGCAATGCACATTTTTATTAAATATGTTGGTGCTTACTTTCTTTTAGGTTAGAAAATAAACACAAAAAGTTTTGGTTTAAGAGAAAAATCTGTGCATGATATGGTATATATGGCTACCAAACACATTGAAATTTTGTGCCAGAATATTTTTTTGTTCATAGTTGTAGATATATTAAGAAAAATGCAAGATGTGTCTTACAAATTTTAATGTCTCTCATGGCAAAAATGGACAGCAATTTATGTAGTGAAATAATAATAGTGCTTGTGCATATGTTTGATGAGGAGAATGTGGCAACTACAAAAAATGAAAAAGTCAATATTTCAAAGAACAATGTATACATTTGATGTTTTATGAAGAATAGTTTCTTTAAAAGTGAGGTTTTGTTTAAACAAATGAACACCTATTTTTAAAAATGAGCTTATTTATGTAAAACTATGTAACTCATCTTATAAAGAAATAATAAAAAAGCCAAATTCACAATTTTTTTCTTTCTAGCATTAAAAACCCAATAAGTATGGTGGTGGCTGTAGTCTTGTTTTTACTGTTGGAAATGCAGTGCAACTTGGAGTATTTCTAGTTAAATGATGAAGTCAAAGTGATATTCAATATTTCCTGTGGATTCATGTTAATTTGTGGTTTTAATTTGTTACCATTCACAGCAGAACAATTTCCTCACCAGGTTTCCTCATTGAAAACAATTCTCAATTTTCCAGAGCTCCTACCACACAGTCTATGGAAGTAGAGACAGAATTGATTTTCAATAAAAGAGGCAGATTATATCCTTGTACAATGTTCATCATCTCTAAAAAACCTGTAGTTTATTATAATGTGGGTTCAAATTGCCTCATTACTCATAGTTGAAATTATTTATCACAAAATATCTAGATATTTTCCTCTTTGCTAAGAGAAGAGAGAATTCACCTAATATTTGCTTTCTTGACCATAGATTAGTTCCTAGAAACTGACTTTTTTAGATAAGCAAAATGGTGACTGAAACAGATATTAAAAACAACTTTTCAAAAAGATGAAGCCAAAGATGGTGCCTTAGAACTCATTTTTCTTACTCCCAGAATCTGTCCAAAATAATTGAAAAGGAAGGAACTGAGGGAATGAAATAACCACCAGCAATGAAATAGGGAATAGTAGCAGCTATTTCCTGTTAAACTTCAAAGAATTTTTTCCAGCTATTCATACGATTTAAACATGACTCTGGGAATTAACATTTAACTTCTTTTTTTCCTCAAGATATTAGAACATTTCTGTGAGAAATTAGTAGGGAAAATTCCCACAAGTCACAATAAATGCTCTGATTAAGAACCTCTTTTTAAAAAAGAGAAAAAAAAAATAAAGGAAGTGACTTCTTTTATTCTAGATAAAAGCATCCCATGTCTTGTGCTAGGATTGGAAGAAAGAAGATCTAACCATGCTTCATTGTTTTCTAGAAGTTGTTATTTTTTTAATCCACTGTCCTTGGGGAAGGTAAACAAATAAACAACACTTTTTGCCATACACTGCCTTCATATAAATTGCTATGTATAAAGTTCCTTAGATTTGTTGTGCATCTTAAGTGTAAAGATGAAGAGGCAAACTTAAGTAAAGTTATAGACATTTATCTGTGCTTCCACTGTCTCCTGAGCCCTTAAATGAACTACCTTTGTAGAAAATGGGACATAACCACAGACCATTTGCATTACTGTCTCCCCTTCAGAGTTGCTACTAGAGTGACTGAACTGGTTCAGGAGAGTATAGGAGAGTATACAGAGTGAATTAGAAACCAGGAATTCGACTACTTCTTCTGCCTGTTAGTAAACTTCACAAATGGGATTAGTGACCTTATAGAAGAGACCCAAATAAGACCTCTTGCCCCTTCTCCAAGAAGGGACACAGGTAGAAAGGACATAGGACAAAAGTGCCATTTATGAATCAGAAATCAGGTACTCACCAGACACCAAATCTGCTGTTGCCTTGATCTTGGATTTTGCAGCCTCTAGAACTATGAGATGACATTTTTTATGGCAGCCAAACTTGACTAAGGCAGAAAATTGGTACTAAGAAGTGGGATGCTACTATAACAAACATCTAAAAAAAATGTGAGTTTTGGAACTGAGTAATGGGTAGAGGTTGGAAGAGGTGAATGCTAGAAAAAGTTTATATTGTTTCGAACAAAACATAAAGGGTGTTTGTGGGGAGGGCTCAGAAGTAGAGGAGTAGAGCTATGGAGAAAGTCTTCTCAGGGAACTCTTATGTGCTCATGAATAGAATGTTGGTAGAAATATGAATGATAATTCCATTCTGATGAGGTCTCACATGGAAAGGAGGAACATGTTATTGGACAATGATGGAAAGGCCATCCTTGTAATAAAGTGGCAAAGAACTTGGCTGAATTGTATTTACGTTCTAGCATTTTGTGGAAGGTAGAACTTGTGAATCATAAAATTGGATATTTGACTTAGGAAATATCTAAGCAAAGTGTGGAAGGTGCTGTTTGGCTTCTCTTGACAGTCTATAGTAAAAAGCAAGAAGAGAGAAATGATTTAAAGTTAGAATTGCTAATCAAAATGGAAGCAGACCTTTAAAATTTGGAAAATTCTCAGCCTATCCATATTAGAAAAAAAAATGAGACACCCTGTTTGAGAGAGAACAAAGATACGGACAAGTGATACAAAGATAAGTATATATATGAATAGGTGACCATCTCCATGGAAGCCTGGTACTTTTCATCAAGATAATAGGGAGATTACTCAGCCATCTAAATAGCAGCCAAGACCTACTGTGCAATAAAATGGAAGAATGACCACAAAGACATTTCAGAGCGCATCAAGACTGCTTCTGTCATCATAGGCTTAGATTGCCAGGGCCTGGGTTAGAACAATTTCAAAAGAAAAGCTGCCTCTACCCAGTGATAGCACACATAAAGGGCTCTGCTCCCTTACTCCAATGTTGTTTTTTCTTTTAAGACAGATAATATAACATCCATACTTTATTTTAAATCTAAAGCTATCTATCTATCTATCTATCTATCTATCTATCTATCTATCTATCTATCTATCTATCTATTTAGATGCAGGGTATGATTCAGGATTAGTGACACAAGTGGGTTGCATGCAGGTAAAGTTTGGGCCTCCAGCTGGTCTTCATTTTCCCTAGTTTAGGACTATGTATCCTTTGTGTTGTTATGTGCCTCTTCCCCTCCCTCGTCTGACAGTGTCCAGTGACGTCAATCCCTCCCAGGTGCTAATGTGATTAATGTTCAGGTCCAACTTATGAGTGAGATCATAAGAACCCACTTATGCAGTATTCAGTTCTTTGTTTCCATGATAGATCACTAAATATGATGGTCTCCGATTCCATCCTATTTGCTGCAGAGTTCATGATTTTGTTCTTCTTTATGGCTGTGTAATGATCCATCATGTATATGTACCACATTTTCCTTATCCAGTCCACTTCTTTGGGCAGTGGGGTTGGTTCCATGCTCTTGCTGTTGTGAATAGTGGGCAATAAGCATGCATGTTCAGCTGTCTTTTTTGTAGAATGATTTATGTTCCTCCAGGTATATTCCCAGGAGTGGGATTGCTGGATTGTATGGAAGGTCAATTTTTAGTTCTAAATTTTAGGAATCTTCACACTGCTTTCCACAGAGGTTGAACTAGCGTGCACTCCCACCAACTGTGTAGAAGCATTCCTTTTACTCTGTACCCATGCCAGCATCTACTGTTTTAGGATTTATTAATGATGACCATGCTTACTGGAGTTAGGTAATATCTCATTGCAGCTTTGATTTGCATTTCCCTGATGGTCAATGAGGCTGAGCATTTTTTAATGTATCTGTTGGCTAGTGCTGTGCTTTTTACCTTCCCCGGGTACAGCTCTGGAAAACTCCAATCAAGTATGCATTGTGCCCAGCAAAGCCATGGGGACTTAGCTGTCTCTACCTAGATTTCAAAGCATGCTTTGGAAAGCCAAAAAGCCCAGGCAGAGTACTGCCACAGAAAGTCTCCACTAGGGCAATGCCCAGCAGAGCCTTAGGGACCTAATCTCTTTCAGGCAAAGGTTCAAGAGCAGGAGTGTATCCCCAGTGTGTCCAGAAAGCAGGATCTCTTCCCTGGTCAGCCTGGAGCACAGAGTATTGAGCTTAAAAAGATTATTTCCAAGCCTTCATGTTTAATGTTGTATACTCTGCTAAGTTTGGACTTTACTGGGGACTTATCCTTTTTGTCTTTCCTATCTCTCTTTTGGAATGGGAATGTTTATCTTACGCCTGTCACACCATCACAGTTTGGAAGCACGTACCATAGTTAATTTCACATGTTCATAGCTAGAGAGCAAGTTGCCTCAGATTGAATTAGAGCTTCAGTCTCACCCATATCGCATCTACTACATATTTCAATGAAGAGTTTGAAGACCTAATCTCAGTATGTACTTTGTAAAATGCATATTCTTCAAGATATTGATTGGAAATGAATGGTTATCAGTTTTGTTGTGCCACATTTGGCAAAATGACATATGCCTTTACTCAGTTTTCCAAGATACGATTTGGGTAAAAATTCCATGTTTTGTCTGTCTTTTCAAACCTCATAAAGGAAGATGAGCAATTGGCCCATGGCATTATGGGCAAGCTGAGTATAGACATTCCAAGATCATACCAAATTTGGTGTGACTATGGAGGAATGTAAAAGAATTTATTTTAAGCCACCTTTTACAATAATGAATTGATAACAGAAAAGTGGGTAATTGCCAGTAGAAAGTCTTATGCTGCAAATCTTGCATTCTATCAAACATCTAGTCAAGATGATTGCCTTACCCCCGATGCAGGAGGTTCACTCGAAATTGGAGTGTACTTTCCAATGGTCATGAAGTCCTTCCTTCACCTTCATTTAGCCTAGGTGGGCTCCTGCTGTAAAGGTTTAAGCAAATAGAGAAAAGGCAGAGATAAAATCGCTCAGTTCCCACAACCATAAATGACCTTCCAGTAATTACCTTAGTTAATGCTATTAGTAATGTGAGTCTACATTTTGCTTAAAATTAGTAGTGCCTTCCCTTGCCCCCCAAAGCATCAAGTTTAATGATAAACAAAACAAAAGAAAAATAACAAATAAAACTTGAACTTGACCTATTAGGTTAAATAGAACATGATATAAGGTATTTTTCCTCATTTTCATATTTTAAAATGATAAAGAGCTATCCAATCACATAAAAAATCAGGAGTTGAAAGAATGATATTAAGATATAACTATTGACTTCCGGCAAGATGGCAACAGGGCAACCTGGTCTGTGAAACCCTCTGCAAAGGAGAACTGCGGGGCTGCAGAACCCAACATCGCAGCCTGCTCTTCATACGGAGCTTGGCCGTTGCCACCACTGGGGCATTGCAGTGGACTGGACAACCACTGCAGGGCAGACACTGCTGCCACCGCTGGTAGCACATTGCACCACCCAGGCCGGAGGCGATCCACGACTTCAGTCCTTGAAGCCCCTTCAGGGAAGATCTACTGGGATCGCTGCCACCTCTCCTGCGACCGAGACGTCCTGCCCGCCGTGAGTCTCCTGCCTGTGCCCTGAGGTGGACATCCATCTCCAGTCTCTGCGGTTCCTGTCCGGCCCCACCCCCTCTGGGGTGAGCAGCTGAGATAGCACCACCTGCTGGCGATTCAAGGTAACAACACTGAAACGGGAGAAACAAGCTTGAAAAAGACATAGGCCAGAATGGTGAACAGAGGGTGATCTGAACTGTCCTTCACAGCAGACCAGGGGCAACTGACCCAACTGCAAACTAATTTACCAGCTTGAAAAGAAGGCTAGAAATCAGAACTGAAAGGACATTGGACTTAAACGAAAAGTCTCAGAGTGTGCTTCATTGATTCTGTTAGTTTAATGACTTAATTCTATTCCTACTGTATTGTTCCTCTTTTTTTCCTCTTCGTTTTCTTCTCTCTGTCAACCATATCTTTATATAGAGGAATGGCACACCAATAAGGTGGTTGGTTAGCTTGTATGTTAGCATCACTATATGTTTTATTTTTTTTGTATGGGAGTTGGTTCATCTGTAGCTGTGGTCCATTGTTTTTATCTGTTTCAGTATAGGTCTCTCTCTCCATTTGTTGGCACACGTTTGTTTCCCCTCTTACTCCTTTATCTCTCCACCCCCCTCTTCAACCCACTATCTGCTCCATTCTCTTCCCTCTGCTAACCACATTTTTATTTCAGGGAGTAAACC
>NW_007174137.1:84012-85784 GCF_000164805.1 Carlito syrichta
GGTTCCAGATTATGCACACACCTGCCAGCGAATACCAGGACCTGCAGATAGATTTTGAATCACAGTTCCCCCCTTAAGTAAATCTCAAAACTGCAAAAAAGACCACCCCCAATCTACAGTGCAACTCCAGAATTGAACAAAGGAAGAGGGCATACATAAAGAATAGGAGATTGAACAAACAGAAGTAAAGCCAATCCCTTTACCCCTGAATAACAGAATTAAAGAAGACAGTGACATGGAGGGAAGGAAAAAGTAGGGAGGGGGAAAAAAACCGCACAAATGAAGAAAAGCCAAAAGAAGAATATAGGTCTCACACAGACCCCTGGGAGATCAGACACTGAGAAAACAGATTCTTGAACACAAACAATGAAGAGCCCCCAGAATGACTGGTCACATGCAACAAGCCCAGACATCAAGATATTAATGGAGAGAATTAAAAAAATTGAGGAGAGACAAGAGGAAAATAGGAAGGAGATGATGTCAGAAATAACAGCAGTAAAGAATACTGTGATGGAAATTAATAACAGACTAATAAGCATGGAAAGCAGAATTAGCCAAGCAGAAGAAAGAATCTCGGAGCTCGAAGACCAAAACACAGAACTAACCCAAACTGTCAAAAGCATAGAAAAGAAGCTCAAAAAGACAGAACAAAACCTGCAAGAGATGAATGATCACTTCAAGAGACCAAACCTAAGAGTAATTGGGCTTCCTGAGGCAGAGAGAGAAACAGAAGCCACACTGGAACAAACATTTCATGAAATCATTCAAGAAAATTTCCCTCATCTCATCAAGGATGAAAAAATTCAAACACAAGAGATTCAGAGAACCCCTGCAAGACAACAAATGAGAAGACCAACTCCCAGACACATAATAATTCGCCTAAGCAAAGTAG
The DNA here is from genome assembly GCF_000164805.1 of Carlito syrichta. NCBI lineage: Eukaryota > Metazoa > Chordata > Mammalia > Primates > Tarsiidae > Carlito > Carlito syrichta. Next base: position 84,905 of record NW_007174137.1, read on the forward strand.
CTATAAAAGAAAAAATCCTAAAGGCAGCAAAAGAAAAAGGCCAGACTACCTACCAGGGAAGACCAATTAGAATAGCAGCAGATTTATCCACAGAAACCCTTCAGGCTAGGAGAGCCTGGAGCCCTATCTTCAAAGTTCTAAAAGAGAAACAATTTCAACCAAGAATAACCTACCCAGGCAAACTAAGCTTCATTAGTGAGAGAGAATTGAAATCTTTTCCAGATATCCAATCCCTAAGAACCTACGCTGCCACAAGACCACCTCTACAAGAAGCACTTAAGACAGTACTGAACACAGAAGAAAAAGAAAAAAGAGCAACAACATTCTTCACAAGAGTACAGACAAAAGATTAAAAACACACATGAGCCAACTCCAAACCCCAAAGAAAGAAAACAAACAAACAGGAACAACTCTGTGAGAACCTTATGATAAGGATCAACTCTTGCATTTCAATTATTAGCCTAAATGTGAATGGACTAAATGCACCATTGAAAAGACATAAAATGGCAAAACGGATAAAATATCATCAGGCAACAATCTATTGCCTTCAAGAGACTCACCTCACTAGAAAGGACACCCACAGACTCAAAGTAAGAGAATGGGAAACAAACTTTCAGGCGAACGGAATACAAAAGAAAGGAGGAGTAGCGATCTTAATTTCAGACAAAATGCCCTTCAAGCTACTAAAAATCAAAAAAGATACAGAAGGCCACTACATAATGATAAAAGGCTCAATCCATCAACAAGAAATATCTATCCTAAACATATATGCACCCAACATAGGTGCACCAACTTTCATAAAGCAACTTCTAGGAAAACTAAAGAAAGATATTGACTCTAACACCATCATAACTGGGAACTTTAATACCCCACTCACAAC
>NW_007174137.1:85804-87763 GCF_000164805.1 Carlito syrichta
ACAAAAAATCAGCAAGGAGATCTGGAACCTCAATGTGACTTTGGACCAAACGGACTTAATGATACCTACAGAACACACCATCCAAAGAGCACAGAATATACGTTCTACTCATCACAGCATGGAACGTATTCTAACATCAACCATGTAATTGACCATAAATCAAGCATAAGCAAATTAAAAAAGACTGAAATTCTACCATGCATCTTCTCGGACCACAGTGGAATAAAAATAAACATTGACACCAACAAAGTCCCCCCCAAACCCACAAAGACATGGACACTAAGCAGCATGATGCTAAACAACTCCTGGGTCAATGATGAAATCAAAACAGAGATCAAAAGATACCTGGAAACAAATGAAAATGAAGAAATAGCTTACCAAAATCTCTGGGACGTCTTGAAAGCTGTAGTAAGAGGGGAATTTATATCCCTACAAACACACATGAAGAAAATGGCAGGAACACAAATTAACAACCTAACAAGCCACCTAAAGAAACTAGAAAAGCAAGACCACGAAAACCCTCATTTCAGCAGAAGAATCCAGATCACCAAAATAAAAGCCCAAATCCAGGACATACAAGACAAAAAGATAAGAAAAAAAATCAATGAAACAAAAAGCTTGTTCTTCGAAAGGATAAACAAGATCGATGGTCCCCTAGCTAGACTGACCAAGAAAAAATGAGGAAAAAACCAAATAAGCACAATCAGAAACACAAAAGATGAAGTCACATCTGACCCTGAAGAAATACAAAAGATCATTAGAGACTACTACGTACACTTGTATTGAAACAAACTTGAAAACCTTAAGGAAATGGAGAACTTTCTGACATCACACAACCTACCAAGATTGGAGTAAGAAGAAATTGCGACCCTAAATAGACCAATAACAATCAAGGAAATCGACTATGTAGTAAGAAAACTTCCTACAAAAAAAAAGCCCTAGTCCACATAACTTTCCAGCAGAATTCTATAAGACATTTAAGGAGAGCTGATACCAATCCTGCTAAAGGTATTCCAGGTTATTGAAAAAGATGGAACTCTCCCCAAATCATTTTATGAAGCCAACATCACATTGATACCCAAGCCAGGTAAAGATCCAACAAAGAAAGAACTACAGGCCAATATCTTTGATGAACATAGATGCTAAAATTCTCAACAAGGTCCTAGCAAACCGAATTCAGCAATACATCTCAAAAATCATCCATGATGACCATGTAGGCTTCATTCCTGGGATGCAAGGCTGGTTCAACATTCATAAAACCATAAATGTAATTAAATACATCAACAGATGTCAAAACAAAAACCACATGATTATATCATTAGATGCAAAAAAAACTTTTGATAAAATCCAGCACCACTTCTTGATAAAAACCCTTGAACATCTCGGCATACGGGGAACATACCTCAAAATAGTAAAAGCCATCTACGAGAAACCCACAGCCAGCATACTCCTAAATGGACAAAAATTGGAACCATTTCCCCTGAAAACTGGAACAAGACAAGGATGCCCACTCTCACCCCTCCTGTTCAACATAGTATTGGAAGTCCTGGCTCGAACAATCGGATAAGAGGAGGCAAGCAGGGGTATCCAAATAGGAAAAGAGGAAGTCAAGTTATCTCTCTTTGCAGATGATATGATTGTGTACCTTGAAAACCCAAGAGGATCTTTCAAAAACCTCCTTACACTGATAAAGGCCTTTGGCAAAGTCTCAGGATACAAAATGAATGTACAAAAGACAATCACATTTCTCTACACCAATAATAAACAAGCAGAAATCCAAATAAAAAACACAATTCCATTCACAATAGCCACAAAAAAAATGAAATACCTTGGCATCTTCCTAACCAGAGATGTGAAAGACCTTTACAATGAAAATTACAAAACACTGCTCAAAGAAATCAAAGATGACACAAACAAGTGGAAAAATATCCCTTGCTCATGGATTGGACGAATCAACAT
>NW_007174137.1:88026-97717 GCF_000164805.1 Carlito syrichta
CAGATCAACAACTCAAAAAATAACAGCTGCTGGAGAGGGTGTGGCAAAAAAGGAACACTTCTACACTGTTGGTGGGAGTGTAAACTAGTGCAACCTCTGTGGAAAGCAGTGTGGCGATTCCTAAAAGCTCTATATGTCAACCTCCCACATGAACCCACAATCCTCCTACTGGGAATATACCCTGAAGAACTCAAATCACTCTATAAAAAAGATACCTGCACATATATTTTATCGCAGCATTGTCCACAATAGCCAGAACCTGGAAGCAACCATATTGTCCTTCAAAAGAGGACTGGATTTTTAAAATGTGGTACATATAGACAATGGAATACTATGCAGCCATAAAAAAGAACAAAATCATGAATTTCGCAGTAATCTAGATGGAATTAGAGTCTATAATACTGAGTGACCTCTCACAGAAACAAAGATCCAAGTATCACATGTTCTCACTCATATAATGGACCTTGAACATCCAATGTAATACTATAAGAAAATGACTGACGGTAATGGGAAACTATGGTGGGGGGAGGGAGATGGGATTAACAGTAGCAAATATCTGTCTGGGGATGGGGAAACACCTCTTATCAACAGGGTGCCTGAATGATATGTAATTGTACACCTAACCCTTAACTGTACCCCACAAAACCATAATAAAAAATATTGATAATGAAAAAAAAGATATAACTATTGATATATAACATGATTACATCACAAAGAAAACCAAACTAGTAAAATTAAAATGTGATTTTAGTAAATAAACTGCTAAATATAAACAAAACAATAACTCCTTTGAAAACTAATGACAATCAGTTTAAAATATAATTAAACAAAAATTAAATCCAAAATATATGAAATTTTGTAATACAATGTGAAAAAAATGCTGAGAAATATAAAAGGAGGATAAGTATTACATGGTCTTAGGTAGAAATATTTGTCAATTTTCTTCAAATTAGGTTGTATATTTTGCATAACAGCAATCAAAATCACAAGAGTTTTTAATTTAAACGTTTATAAAATATATCCTGAAAAATACATGAATAAAAATATGCAATGAAATTTTTAAGAAGATTTGTAAAGAGGCCACTAACTTTATCAAATATAAAATTGTAATTTAAGCCAGATTGAAAGGCATAGTGAGAGTCCAAGAATAAACATCAATAAGACAATTAAACAGAACTGTCTCTATAAGTCAAAAAGGAGTTAAATATCTGAAAAAAATAGCGTTTTGAATCCCTGTGCAAGGTTTTGGTTATACAAAAACAAAAACAAAACAAACAAAATGTTGAAAGGCAATTGAATATCTATTTGAGAACCAAAATAGAGAAAACAAATTGAAATCTAAGTCATATCTCATATAAGTATAAATTCCAAGTGTTTTAAAGATGTGATATAAGTATTAGAAGAGATATTAAATTAATATTTTACTAATTTTGATGCTACGAACCTTCTAAGCACTCACCATGGTAGAGTGCACAGAGTAAAATATTGATATATTTGATTAAATAAAAAATGAGCACATTGTGTTTGGCAAATACACAAGGAAAAATTAGGAAAAAACATACACTAAAGATATATATTTATAAGCATACTAGTAATGTTCTTAATAAAAAATTACTGGTTAGCGTGAGTCTAAAAGTAGTTTTGGGAGTTTCTTGCAGAATCAACAAGAAGGTTTGAGAAGCAAGTGTGAATCAGAAGCAAGATAAAACAAGTTCAGCAAAGGTCCTGTGCAAGAATGGCATCTTCTTATCAAGAGGTCAATGTGAAGCTTCTGTACTTTTTAAATTAATATAGCTATCTCAATTATCTCTAAATGACTCTCTCTGTTAATGTCACATCCTCTAGATTCACTATCACTGGTAAAAACTTCTGACTGGCTATCCTTAGTTCAGGTGATTCTGACATGCTTGCTGTAGTAGAATGGAGAGAGAATATAGTACTTTCCATTTGGCTTCCAGAGTGGAAAGCCAGGTGGAATTTTCCCATTTTAGAAAGGGCATTAGTTTGCTAAGAGCCCAAACAATTACTCTCTACTAAGAAGTTTACATTTCTTTTCATTTGAAAGCCTTTTGAGAATCAAATAAGGAAAAGAGCCAAATTGAAAAAAAAAAAAGAAAAAGGGGAAACGACATGAAAATGAATGTAGAAGTAGAAATACAATGCCCAATAAGTCTACTATATGTCTGGCTTCTCTAGCAATCAAATTTGAAAATTATTGAAACAGTTGAAATAAGCAGAAATAAATTGATTAGTCCAAATTATAAAATTTTGGAAATATCCACTGTTGGTAAAAACATGAAGAAATGGACACTTTGATGCAGTGTTAATGGAACTATAAATTGATGGAGCAATCTCAACTATATTTCTACCAGGACATAAAATCCATGAGAGCTATCATTCTTTTCTATTTTGCTTATTGTCATATTCACAAGGTCTATAACAGTGCCTGGAACATTGTTAAGTTCTTAATGAATGTTGTTAAATAAACTAAAATCAATATTTAAATTCTATATCAGTCTTTTGCTGTATAATTTCAACTCCTAGAAATTTACTCAAAGGATGTAAACAAGTGTCTTACTTTGTTTTGTGTTGTTATAACAGAGTACCACAATTTTATTTCTCACAATTCTAGGGGCCGGGAAGTGCAAGGTCAAGTTGCTGACAGGTTTGATTGTCTGGTGAGGAACTCTGTGTCCTCACAATGCAGAAAGTAGGAGGGCAAACTACCAAACATGGTATGAAGTCTTTTTTATAATCACATTTATGAGGGAGGAGCTCTTATGGCTTAATCACCTCTTAATACTTTCACATTGGCAACACCCAAGTTTTTGAGGAATACATTAAAACCATAGCAACAAGTATGCAAAATAAAAATGTAAGTGTTTACAGTTTTTACTTTGTCAATAAGAGTAAAGTATGAGTAAAAATATGTGTTCAATAATCAGTTGTTTGTTAAATATACGATAGTCTCTACACATAGTGAAATATTATATAGTTTTTAGAATCTATATATTTATTGACATGAAACAATGTTCAAGACACATTACTGTCTGCAAAAAAGGCAGCTTGCAAAATGTTATCCTATTTGATCTGATTTTTATTTTTTCAAAAGGAAGGAACATCTCTATAGGTGCATATTTGCATAGACAGAAGCCTGCTGAGTATAAACATCAAAACAGTAAAGAGGTACATTATTTATTCTTTCTTGTCTCTTTCCTACCTGAATAATTTAGTCCAAAAGTTATTCATTGGGGTCTCTAACAGCAAGGGGACTAGAGTGGACACTGTTGCCTTCTGTGGTGGCAATCCCTTCACAATACTAATTTTCACTCTTGACTACTACTTGTTTTTTTCAGGCTTATTTATTCTAGTTCCCTGATCCCCCAAACCCTTTGTGATATACAATATACAATATTGTTCTATTTTTTACTGCCTGACATCTCTGCCTCCCCAAAATATTCTTCCTTCCTTCCTTATCAGTTTAGATTCTATGGTCAATTATTTAATCACTACCTTACATATACCTTCAGCTTGCTCTTTTCTCCCTCTCTTGGCTACTATTCTTTCTTCTTGGGAAACACTAGCCAAAAGCAAATCAAATAAGTTATATTATGTTAGGTAATAATAACAGCTATGGAGAAAAATAAGGTCTGGTTGTAATTTTATATCGATCTTTTATGGTTTGCTGGCATTTTAGAAAAAGCCTGAAGAAATTAAGGAAGCAAGTTAAACAAATATTTGAGTGAAGAGCATTTCAAGGTTAAGAAAATGCAAGAGCGAAGATTTGGGGCAGTTGTGTGCCTGATGTGTTCAAGGGTAGCACTGTGACTGAAATAGGGTAATAGTTTTAATGCAAGCATAGTTAACATATTTGGAATGCAGAGCTACCAGTACAGTCAATTACAGAAACAATAAGAAATTACACAAAACACAGATATAATGTTCTAAGAAATGCTTAAATCTAGTTAGTAATTTCCATTATTTATAAAGTCCTTGTGACCTTAAAAGGTTGAGAGATGGTAATCAAAACTCATAACCAGATACCTGTAGCCTTCTGCTCTTAGCTTATGGCTTGTTTAATCATCATTGTAAAATCATATAAAGCTTCTTGTCAGAGGCAAGCCTTTGCCCTTTTTCTTAATACATCCATGCTTTCCTTGAGTGTGCCCTCTTTCTAATAAATTCATTCCTAAATTATACTTTGGACTCACTCTGAAATTCTCTTCTGTGGTGACGTCAAAGAACCCACAAAGTAACACACTGCATCCCACCTGGCATCAATTTAGGGGGTGGGAAGAGGACAACAGTAAAAGATAATCTCAGATGTGTACAGCTGGCCAGACACAAAAAGCTTAAACTTATCCCCTAAAATCCTAACCACTTATAATATTTTGGCACATTTTCTTCTAATTTTGTTTCTGATGTAAGTGTTTTACATAGTTGAGATTATATCACCTTATATTCTTGCATTAAGCCTTCCAAAATATTACCCCCTTTAGCATTTACATTTCCCAATAGCATAACACTTCCAACATATTTTAAATTACTGCATAGCATATTATCATATGTACATATGCGATGTCATTATTACCTAATAGTCACTGAGGTTCTCTATAGGTAGAGAGAAGATAAGGAGTCACAAGCTAATGATTCTGCAAATCAGCATCAGACCTCTTTATTCTGACTCTTTCTGGACTCTGTGGAACAGTTCTTACCTTGGTTGTAAGACTGTACACTTTACTTTTTTTTTCTTTTTTAACTAGCTCATACCAGTATCCATATCTTTTTTTTTTGTTTGTTTTTGTGGCTGAAGCCTCTGCAGTTGTTAGATATGATCTCTTTAAAAACACATCACTCTCCTTCTTCAGACCTATTTCTTATAGGTAAAATAAAGGAGTTATGTTTTATAATTGTTATATATTAATGTAGTACTTCACAAGTGTATGCTAAAAAGTACATCAGCACATAGCCAACTTTTAATTTTTCAATAGTGAAATGCCAATATGGGATATTTGGAGTAAAATAGAAAATGAATACATGGTTTTTATAACTTACAAATATTTTGACTCACTTAAACAGTGGGAAAAATATGTTATAATGACGACCTTATTTTTTCATAATGACTCAAGAATCTTAAAGGGAATGCATGGGGTCCTTTGGACATAGTGGGAAGATGGCTGGATATTCTTTGAATAGTAGAAACCCAGAAAGAGAAGCACAGAATAAAGATAGATAGGGAATACTTTAAGTAGATGCTTAATATCTTCCTTTTGGGGAGAATCCTTGAGATTATCCCACTATAGGCTATGGAAGTAAGAGAGAGAGAGTAGGTAATTGGGATGGTTCTGATGTAGCTGGGAATCTCCTTGTCTTTAGCACAAAGCCCTGTTGAGGACACCAAACACTGGTTTTCAACCATAAAGGGCCTTCTACGCCAGCATTTTTCACACTGCCTTATTGAATCAGGATTTTGGAACATGACGTGGATCTTCATCCCAGAAGTGATCAGAAGTTCTGCATCATCAGATCAGTCTTTATTAAGTATTAGCTATGTATCAGACATGATGCTAAAAAACTTCTTTCTGGTTCTTAAGAGTGATTATATACCTTCAGCTTGCTCTTTTCTCCCTCTTGCTTTAGCAAGATAAAATAGTTACTGCTACTTGATTTTTAAATGACCAGGGATATTAATGCTATACTTGCCGTTCTTTAAATAGCATAACTAACACAGCAGAATTTTTCCTCACAATTACCTGCCTCCTGCTATCTTTTTATTGTGTGTGTGTGTGTATGTGTGTGTGATGGTGTTTGAAAGCACAATGCTATGAATATACAGTCTTTGTTCACTACAAACTTTAATTCAGAAAATGAAACCTCAAGGAGAAGAAACATTTGAAACCCAGATAAATTACCATTTTGTCTTTCAAGCTTATGGAAAACTGTCCTCCCTAAATCTTACCCAATGCATCCAGATTATGGCATCCGGTGGAGCTGCCTAATCACACAGTAGGAAAGATACGCTAATGGAAGTCAGAAGTCGGGTATTGAATGGACTAATGGAAGCTTTTTAAGAATTCCAAGTACTCTTCATATTAGAACCTTTGTTATAAAGGTGACAATATTAACAATAATAATCCTCTCTAACAAAAGACTAACATCAAGTCTGGCTCCATAAGAGCCACTGGTTTCCTTGTGCTCTGTCCATGCACGCCCTCATTTACATTTCTAGTCCTGAGTACATATTGTTCAATTACTAACCTAAATTTTCACGAGTAAAACAGATCTTCAGAATGAATTCAGTAATTAGTTTCCCCATTAGGGGGCTCATTTAATTTCAAAGCAAATGCTATCCACGTTTCCGTTTCTAATTAATCCAAATATAGAAATGCTATAGTAACCAGACAACATGTTCTTTGAGGAGCTGAAGCTATGACATTGTCATGGCGTCAGCAAACTTTCATTAGAGATGTGATATTAGAACACAGTTTTAAACAAGTGGGACATTCTTTCATCTTTTTTCTTGATTTTTGTTTTGTTTTGTGATTTAAAAACATCTGGGAAATACACAACCTCTTCTAATCTGATTTCTCGAGATTTTTTAACCATTTGTAAACAAGAAAGAGTTTTTCTTAAGATTTAGAATGGGAGACTACAGATTGAGATTATTTTGAGGTCAATTTAAGGCTGTCATGGAAAGTTTCCTTGCTAAATATTAAAAATAAATATATACCCTCCTGATGGCATGAAGTAGCAGATTCCATTATGTTAGAGGATTTGGCATATGTGAAATCATGTAATGCTAGAATTATACCTTTAGTTTATCTAGCAATGTATATAGACATATATCATTTGCATGTCTTTTCTTACATATATGCATATTTGAAGTATATCTAATGATTCTTTCATTAAAAATATTGTTAAACAAACTATGACATTGACCTTTTCCCTCTCCAGCAGCAAGAAAAGTTATGTAATGTGGTTAACTCTGCAAAAGTCACATTTTCAAATTACACTGTCAGGATTTTTCTATAGGAAGAGTAGAATTAGAAATTTGTCAGTAGATAAGTATATAAAATATAGTCATATTTGTTATGTTATACGCATTCATACTAATGTAAGAAGCAAAATAAGATAAATGATTAATTGATTGGTTAGTTGAAGGAGAGTCAAAGTCATTCTAACCATTTGGAGGTCAACCTGGCGGATTTGGTCCAGAAAAAATCTGATCAATTCACAGAAACAATAGGCTTGAGACAACCCAAAGAAAAGCGTAAGAACTTCTGATCAAAAGAAATCACAAACAGAGAAAATGAAAAGAAGCAATCAGCGAAAGATCCAAGACCTACTGCCATGAAAATGAGTACTACTGAGTACAATGATATAAATTGGATCCTCCCTGAGTAGTTGGAATCATGATTAGGACGGCTTTCTAAGAATGATTTTTAAATGGTTAGGATGAAGTTTTCAAGTGAGAATTACACATTAACGGTTTTTAAAATCTTCAGAAAAATTGGTCAAGCTGTAAGGATGTTTGACCTCTGCTTCCTAGAACCAAATCAAAGACAGGCCGTTTCCTAAGAACAGAGCACCACCTTGTGTTGGTAAGTCATTACACCTCCTTGGGACACCTTGGGGAGGCCCTTTCCATCTTATTAAAGCGAGAGCATGTCAGTAATGCCATTGAGTACAACAGACAAGTGTAATAGCGTCTCAGTCATTTTAAACTCTTACCCTTATGTAGTAACTGTGTTTATTTTTCAAGGAATATAGAGAAAACACTATAGGGAAATAAAGAATCAGACAAAAAATATTTTTGTACCTTTTAATGTAAATGCTGTTATCTCAGGAAAGAATTCTGTAAGGTAAATTCATAACTGTGACCCCAGATTAATTTGGTATTTAACCCATTACACTCATTGTTTCTTTGACTAGAATTAGGTTAAGTATCAAATTTCAATAAAGCAATTTTGAGTTTAAAATAATTTAGAAGTTCATTATTTCCAGGGTATTCAATAAAAACGAGTTATTTATAAACCATAAAATATTAACAATCTTATGATGAAAATCAAATCACCTTCAATGTTTCTACTAAAAGCACAGGAACATTTATAAAGTAAGAAGCAGCATTAGTCAACAAGAGTTACAAGCCCTTTACTTTCCCAGAATTATTGCTCTAAGAATTTTATTTTTTACATAAACAGAAATGTAAAACCATGCCACTGATGCAAATGAAATCCTGCTCATTTTTTCAAAATTAGACTCAAATCTCAAGACATACAGTCTTACTGTATTCACCGGTGTTCTTGTGGCACTTGGTTTTGTAAAATTAGAACTGTTTTGTATTAAAACATTTTTTGATCATATCTGACCTCCCCAGCATTGGCTTCAATCTTTTTTTTACTTCAATCTTTTTTTTTTTATTCATGAACTTTCTGGGAGAGTTCTTGTCCTCTAGAACTTTCTGTGATGGTAGAAATGTTTTCTGTACTGCCCAATATGGTTGTCACTAGCCACATGTGGCTGTTGATTCAATTAAAATGTGGCTAGTGTAACTGAGGGACTGAATTTTTCATTTTAGTTAGTATAAACTTGAATTTAAATAGTCACGTGGTTAGTGGCTACTGTATGGACAAGGATGCATCTATAAAAATGCCCTAGAAAAATATCTGTTGAAAGAATCAATAGCAAGTGATTTGAACATGATGTGTTAAATTATTTTCACCTTTTTAGTGCAGGAAATAATTACAACTCTCAGTTTCCAATTCATGTCTTACCTCAGAAAAAACTTGAAAGTTCAGTAACTCATTCATACGAGAATTTTTATCATCTAAATTAGTGAGATAGTTTTGCTTCCCTTTCATACTTACCTTCTGTCCTTTATTCTCAGATATCAAAACAAAACAAAACAAAACAGTTTTGCTTTTATATTCTGGACATATTCTGAAAAGCAATGTACTTAATTATTTGTTTCATTAGAACAACATCATGGAGTGTTTAAGCAGACTTAAAATTTATATGAGCAGACTTAACATTCAGCACAATCTTGTCCAAATTTCCAATTCAAGCCATAGGAGAACCCCTTATCTCATTAAGTCCTTCTTTCCCTCCATCCTGACCAGTGTCTTAGAATTATAATATAGTATTCTAAAATACTTTTTTGGATGGCAGCTTCAAGTGTATGTGCATGCATCAACATTTTGCATTCAACTCCCATATCAGCAAATAGATATAATATCAATATGTCAGTCACTTTGCCAGGTACTGGCAGATACACAGGCAAGCTCTATCCACATCCTTAAGGTTTGCAGTTTTGGGGTCAAGAAGTACTAATTTTAACAATTACCAATATATACTAAACACTTATTCTTCCAAAAGTTTTATCAGGTACTATCACTTTATAAATGATACACTTAAGCCTTGGAGAAAAATAACTTATTTAAAGTAATACTACAAAGCTGACACACAGAAAAGTCAGAATTTGAACTGAGGTCCTATTACTTGCTAACCAGAAACTGATAACCATTATGCTACATTGAAATTTTTATAATTAATTATCATAAACAAAACATTATGAGTGCCCTAAGAGTTCGGTGAAAAATGTTGCTAGATAAAGATTTTTTTTATGAATTTGAATATATCAAGTATCTATTTCTTTGTTTATCAGAGATGTGAATTCAAACGTAAAGGAAGG
>NW_007174137.1:98131-248311 GCF_000164805.1 Carlito syrichta
AAATATTTTATTTATCTTTTTTTATGATTTGATAAAGTTGAGTTTCATGGCTAGCCAGTTATAATGATAATGATACAGTTTTTTTTTTACTACATCCAGAATTTTAATTGGTTCTTCAGTCATTTTTTTCTATTTATTGGCAATCATTTACCTCATTAATCAATTTGTAAGTACATATTTTTTTGAGTATTTACAGTATGTCCAGTAGTGCAGCAAGGAACACAAAAGAAGAGAGAAACATGGTTTACATTCTCACAGGATTTACAATTTTGCTCGGGTGCCAGAATTAACAAATATTATCAGTATTATTAAACAAAATAAAGATGAAAATAATATTAAGTCCAAAAATGTAAAATAAATTCAAAGAAAGAAAAGTTAGTGTGTGCTCAGCATTCTGTTTACAACATTCTTGAAAAGGTGTTGATTATTTCACTCCATTTTACAGATGAGGAAACTGAATAGTTTCACTATGGAAATTTTCACCATGGAAATTTAACTCCAAAGCTTATCTTTTTTCTGTTGCGTCATCACATTAAGGAAAACTGGAAGTGATACTCATGGTGGTTTTGCAAAAATGTGTTGGGTTGAAATAAACAGAGGGCAGGTATCAGCAATAGAAGCCTGGTGTGATCATGACCATGGCAGATGAGAAAGCATGACTGATGAGCCAGAAGTATATGTTGTATTGTTAGATGAGTAAGGCTTTGGGTGGGAAACAGAAAGTTTTGAAAGTCATACACCCTAAATAACTGAGTCTTTTTGTAATAGATTCCAGAACAGTGCAATTGCATATTTAAATAATATCTCAGAAAGTTTTCTCTATAAGCTAGGAAAGAGGAGAGTGGGAACAAGTATTCACAATCAGGACAACTTGTCTGAAAGAACTTGTAGAGAAAATGTTGCATGGGACACAGGATTAGTACAAGAAACTTTTTTATTCTTCGAAACGCTGAGCTTCTGGAGTGAGTGGTATATTTATTGTCTCTACTTATGCATCCTCTACTTTTTCCTCAGCCAACTCAATGTGCCTCCCATAACTACCATTTCCAACTGTATCTCTCAGCAATAGAATAATTTATTTACCTGTTTATTGTAAGTCTTCTTCACCAGAATATAAGTGCCACGAAGAAAGTTTATCTTATCTCAGTATTTCTTAAAACATGAATATGGCTTGGCACATAGTAGGTGCTCTAGGAGTGTGCTTTTGAATTTTCATTGACTTTTCTTTAAATCATTATAATGTCATTCAGGTTTTGTGTCTGGACATATTTGCATGGCTGGAATGGAAATGGATATTACACAATGCGTAACAAAGGTGCTCATGGGAGAATTGCATGCTGGAGTGTAACTAAGTTTAAAATGATGGTGGCCTAATTCCAATTATTCAGAAGCTGATTAGTTTGCGAATTGTCCACAGACCCCCTGCTTCTCTTTCATCTGTCTGCTGCCAACTTTTGGCTAATTCCGTGCTCATTAACACTTCCTCTAGAGCTTGGGCAAGGCAAGGGTGTGACCTTTGATTCGTCCATTTTGCTGCTTATTAACAATTTGGGGGGTGATTTGGTGGAATAGAGACTGGAACTATGGGCAAAGATTAATATTTTATATTAGTATGCATAAGTTTTATTTACTGATATTATTCTTCCTTTACCCATTTTAGAGATAAATGTGTAATGTGAATATAATATATATAATAGTCTCTTTAATCAGGAACTGACACAACCATACATGTGGATTATGATGGAAGTAGATGTTTAAATCTAAAGGTTAAATTCAACACAACTGTCATGCCATAGTTATAAATATAATAGTGCATATCTTTTATGTCTCTTAATAGTCAAGAAATTAGACAACTTATGCAATTTTATACATAAATATTTATTTTAATGAAGAACTACACATATTTTAAGGAGGGCTATGCTACACATCCTATTTTAATGACGACTTGGCCATAAACCCATTTACAGGTAATTAATACACCAAGTTCCATGATGAATTATAATGACATAAAATAATGTGGAAATATAAATATTAATAGATTGATTAGAAGTTATAATTTTAGATGTTAGAAAACAACATACAAACAAAACTAAGTTGTAGCTATAAAAACTCATTAAGATAATGTTGAGACGCCTGTCAGGAACAGAAACATTTAATAATATTAATACCTTGCCGCAGGACTCAAGGGACTCACAGTTACATTTTCTAAAGAAACGCAGTAAAAATGCTCAACTATATAGACCTGACTAATTGTTTGATGAAATCTCTCCCTCATATGGTACAATGTATTATTCTATGATTCTGAATTTAGTTGACATTTGTTATATAAAATAATCTATTATTTTAATTAGCACTAGTGTTATGTGATGAACAGATGTTAAAGATTATATAGGTACGGAGATCAAATTGTGTATAGGTACAGAGGTCAATCTTTTACTTATACCTTGGGGAAAAGTGCAGACAGAAGTAAAAACATAATCTTATTATTCACCTTTTTTGAAAAATTAAACAAATGAATTTAGGCTCAAAATTTTGCTAGATGTACAGGAAAATAATATAGATGGAAATAAAACATATGGTTTGACTGAATGGAAAAAATTAAAGAATATTTATGAAAACATTTTTCTTGCCTTTGATTTCTAAGCATCCTTTGAATTAGTTAAATGGGCACTGACACTAATAAGCAAAATTACATCATTTATCCATTTGTACTTATAGTGTATATTTCTCAGTATAACTCAAATATACTTGTATCAAGCTACATTTTATCCAGTATGTTTTCTAGAATTATTAACTGCAGTCAGTGAAGTTCTTAGTCATCAGATTATACAGTCTCTTCAAAGTTTACAAAGACAAAGTGAGATATAAATAATTGCATATGCAATAAGCAAATAGCTTTCCTAATGTTGGAATTCCTAATTTTAAGTTCATCAATGCTACTGCACTTCTCTCAGCTACTTGCTCATGTATTGGCATCATAAATCTTATACATATATGAAATTCTGAAGGAAGAGATAAGTTCTTTCAGCACAATGTTTATTTTAGCAATGTCTTTTGACCATTTAAAAAATCTGTCAGAGAAACATATGTATGCCAGTGACTTGCCGATGCCCTTTTAAAGTTTTTCTTTTGTACTCATTTTTTAGGGATAGTTGTAAATAGGACTGGTATTTGATTGCTATGCACCAGTACTAGTTGTTTATGGATGGCATCTGTTCTGAGGAGCCCATGCCAAAGATATACTAGCTGTTAAATATTTTGAATATTATCCTAGTTGTCAATATAATTTTATTGGCTTATGCATGTGAAAACAAGAATTTTGCCAGTTAGAAAGTGAATTAATTTTAAAAAATTAATGAGTATTTGTTCAGCTTAGAAAATGAACCATGCTGTTTATATTTTCTTAAAAGTTCATTTTGTAGATGCATGATTGTCACAATAAGGCAGTATTTGGTCGAAGGACACCAACAGATACATTCCAAAGACATACCATTTTTTTGACAATACAAGACACAGATACCTTTGAAGAGACTTAGTAGAGCAGTTGAAACGCAGCATGTTCCCAGAGAGAGGAGCTGCTTCACAGGCCTCCCAGGTCCCCACAGGCACAGTCAGCTGTTCCTGAAGCCACCTGTGTGGTATGAGGAAGCTGTCGTGCTGGGAACACCCCTGGTCCACCAATCATGATGTGACAGCCTTCTGAGAACTCCTCCCAACTGCACAGAGATGCTGACACCATGCCTGCCTGCCACTAGGTACAGGAGCCAAGCAATGTTAGCACATTTCTGTTATTTCTATGTCACTGTGTGAAAATGAGATAAATTCTCCAGGAATTGTCCTCAACTTGTCCAGGCATCATGCCTCTGTGAAATCTTCCTGGATTTGGATAAAAAATTGTTTTTACTGCTTAGCTTGAATTATCTATTTTTATGATGTGAATAATGGAACACCTAATTCACCTATTACTCAAGTATTTACTTTTCACAGCTTTAGAGAATTGGAAGCTACCAGGTTCATCTTTGGTCTTCACTCTGTACCCAATATAATGAAAGATATCTGCTCCCAAGTGTTCCTCTCTTCATAGGAAAGATACAGTTATTTTTGCGTGTGCTAGACTTTTTGGTGCATAGCTATCTGCTTAGGATTAGATTAACTATTTCTAATTTGTGATGTGAAATGTGGTGAAAGCAGAGGCTCTCATATTCCCAAGAGCTTTATCTAAATCACACATCATTTGTTATGGAGACTTATAGGATGGGAAATGAAATATATTCAAACTTTATCAAGTTTTTCTGAAAATTTTTCAAAACCAACCATGAAAATAAACACAAGGTACATATATAGACACAGACACACACCTATAGGTAATTGTAATGGCTCCCATAGAAATTACTTTCTAGTTGTGTAGGCTTTTATTTTATTTTTTAATTCTGCTTTATTTTATTTTAGTCAGAGTCTCACTCTGTCTCCCAGGCTGAAGTGCAGTGGCACAATCACAGCTTATCGCAGCCTGGACCTGCTGGGCTCCCTTGATCCTTCCACCTCAACCTTTCAAGTAGCTGGAACTATAGGCACACGCCACCATGCCAGGCTAAATTCTAATTTAATTTAATTTTATTTTATTTTATTTTATTATAGAGATGTGGGGTACAAGTCAGATTAGCTACACAAGTAAGTTGCATGCAGGCTGATTTATTGTAGAGACGATGTCTTGCCAAATTTTTCAGGCTGGTCTCAAATTCTTGGGCTTAGGCAATCCTCTTGCCTCTTCCAACCAAATTGCTGTACCTAGCCGCTTATTATTTATTTTTCTTAGAACACGATAACCCATGCATAGGCATTAACTTCTGTCCATCTACTGTTTATCTTGAAGTTAGAAAGAGATTAAAAAAAAATCCATAATCTTTTTCAGAGTTCGAGGGCAACACAAAGACAAAATAAACCCAGATTAAGTAATAGATGCAGGGAATTCAGTAATTCAAATTAATAACAGATATTAATCTAATATGCCAAAATATCTGCCTCCTCTTTAGTCTAAAGAGTTCAAGTAAACTTTGCACATAAAATAGGAAGGTAGAAGTGGTTGTTCTCAGCTGCATTCTTTTCTACTGGGTACATGGAAGGAAAGGTCTATGGCAGCAAAATGGAAATCATTATTTATTTAGCTTCAAATTTTAGCTCAGGCTTGGAGGAATCTGTGTGAAAACTAAAATAAATACAGCATGTTAAGAAAACTATTTTTAATAAGCTGTTCTAAAATTTTTTTTAAAATTGATGCATAATAGATGTACATAGTTTCAGGGTATATGTGATGATCTAATACACTTATGTAATTTGTGAGTATCAAATCAGTGTACTTGGAATATCATTTAAATATTTTCTTTTCTTTATGCTAAAAACGTTAGAATTATTATCTTCTATTTTGGAGTATACAACAGATTATTGCAAACTATATTCAGTGTACTGATCTATTGAATACTAGGTCTTATTTCTTCTATCAAACCATGTAATTCTACCCATTAATCAACTTCTCCTCACGCCCCTTTTCCACTCTTCCAAGTTTCTGATAACCACAAATCTATTTTTCATTTTTATGAAAACAACTTATTTAGTTCTCACATATGTGTGAGAATATGTGATATTTATCTTTCTGTTGGTTGGCTTATGATTTTATTTTAATTTTATTTTATTATAGAGATGTGGGGTACAAAAGTCAGGATTAGCTACACAAGTAGCTAATCCAGTTCTATCCATGTTGCTGCAAATGACAGTATTTCATTCTTTTTATATAGCTGAGTAATACTCCATTTTGTATATTTACCACATTTTCTTTTTGCATTCATTCATCGATGGGCACTAAAGTTAATTCCATCTTTTGGCTATTGTAAATAGTGGTGCAATAAACATGATCGTGCTGAAGTCTCTTTGATACAGTGATGTCATTTCTTTTGGATACTTACCCAGTAGTGGGATTGCTGGATCATATGGTAGTTCTATTTTTAGTTTTTTGAGAAACCCCCATACTGTTTCCCCATAGTAGCTGTACTTATTTACATTTCTACCAAGAGTAAACGAGGGTTCCCCTTTCTCTATATCCTCACCAGCATCTGTTATTGTCTGTCCTTTTTTTATATTTAAAAGTAATTATTAACAAGGGTGAGATGGTATCTCATTGTAGTTTTGGTTTGCATTTCTTCAACGATTAGTGATGTTGAGATTTTTTGATATACTCTCTGTTCATTTGTACTTTTTTTGAGAAACATCTATTCAAGTCTTTTGTCCATTTTTTAATTGGATTTTTTCTATTAAACTGAGTTTCTATATTCTGGCTATTAATTATTTGTCAGTTATATTGTTTACAAATATTTTATTTCATTCTGTGTGTTGTCTCTTTACTTTGTTAATTGTTTTCTTGACTGTGCAGAAGTTTTTTAGTTGATATAATCTGATATAATCCCATGTGTCTATTTTTGCTTTGATTGCCTGTGCTTTTGAAGTCTTACATAGAAAATATTTGCCCAGACCAATGTCCTGGATATTTCCTCTTAATTTTAAGTCTTTAATACATTTGAATATGATTTTTATAAATGGCGAGAGATGAAGGTCTAGTTTTGTTCTTCTATATATAGTTATCTGGTTTTCCAGTCACTGTCCTTCCCCACTGTGTGTTATTGGTGCCTTCATTGAAGATCAGTTGGTGTACATGTGTAGATACATGTAAATTCAATCTGTTCTGTTCTGTTAGCCCTAATTTCTATCCCCAAATATAACTAACTCTAATGCAATCTTTTCATATTGTTCTTTATAGTTTGTAAAAATTTTATTCATGTATATTTTTCCTTTTTTCTTCTTTTTTTGTTAAACAGATATAGGATTCTAGTAGAGAATATTGTGTAAAACTGAGATTTTAAATGTAATATATCATGGAAGCTCTCTGTAGTCGATATTAGAGCTCTGATCTTCTTTCTTATAACTGTACATAATAATTCTTAGTAGGGACATTTTGGAAGCTATTTAACCATTTTCCTACAAGTGAATATAATAGCTTTTGTCATTGTTGTTATTTTCCAATATTGGTGATGCTCAAGGAAGCTGCAATAAAAAATCTTCTTCTTTATTTCCTTTCACACTGGTAGCCCTATTATTTCTCTAGTATAGATTTTATTTTATTTTTTTAATTTTTAATTTAAAGATTATAGGGTACAATTCAGGGTTGTCCATTATGCAGGTACCCTTGTTGATGTGGTGTGCCCCCATTCCCCTGGCAGTTTCCCACTACTGCCAATCCCTTTCTTATAGTACTATGATAATTGTTCAAGGTCTTCTTATCAGTGAGAACATGTCATATTCGGTTCTTTGTTTCTGTGGTAGATTACTCACTATTTATAGACTCTAAGTCCATCCAAGTTGTTGCAAAGTTCATAATTTTGTCCTTCATTGTGGCTGTACAATATTCCATCATGTATACATATCACATTTTAAAAATCCAGTCCTCTTTCTATAGGCAGCACGGCTTGTTCCATGGTTTGTTATTGCGAATAATGCTGCAATAAACATGTGTGTGCAGGTATCTTTTTCGTAGAGTGATTTTAGTTCCTCCAGGTATATTCCCAGCAGGGGGATTGCAGAGTCGTACGGAAGGTCGATTTTTAGATCTTTTAGGAATTACCAAACTGTTTTCTACAAAGGTTATATTAGTTTACACTTCCACCAACAGTGTAGAAGTGTTCCCTTTTCCCTGCACCTGTTGTTTTTTGAGTTATTGATGATGGCCATTCTGACTGGAGTTAGGTGGTATCTTAGAATGATCTTAATGTGCATTTATTTGATGACTAGGAAGACTGAACATTTTTTTCATGTATCTGTCGGATGTTTGTATGTCTTCTCAGGGTATAAAATAAATGTGCAAAAGACAGTCGCATTCTTATATATCAACAATAAACAAACAAAAACCCAAACAGAAAGCACAATCTCATTCACAATAGCCACAAAAGATGAAATACCTCGGCATCCTCCTAACTGGAGAAGTGAAAGACCTTTACAACGAAAACTATAAAGCACTGTTCAAGGAAATCAAAAGATGACACAAACAAATGGAAAAATATTACACGCTCAAGGATTGGAAGAATCAACATTTTAAGATGTCTATCCTTTCCAAGGCAATCTACAGATTTAACGCACTACACATTAAATTACGAGCAGCATTCTTCTCAGAGCTGGAAAGGATAATACAGGAATTTAGATGGAAACTTAAATGACCACGAATAACCAAAATAATCTTCAGCAAAAAAAGACAAAGAGGGAGGTATCACACTCCCAGAGTTTAAACTTTATTATAAAGCGACAATAATTAAAACAACCTGGTGTTGGTATAAGAGCAGGCATTTAGAACAATGGAACAGGGTAGAGATTCCAGAAGCAAAACTTAAATTTCTCAACCAACTCATATCTGACAAAGCCTCCACCAACAACCACTGGGGAACCTATTCAGTAAATGGCGCTGGAACAACTGGCTGACCACATGCAGAAGATTAAAACAAGACTCCTACCTATCACCAAACACAAAAATCAGCTCTAAATGGATCAAAGACCTTAACATAAAACCTCAAACTATAAAAACCTTATAAAATGCAGGAGACACCCTTATGGAAATTGTAACTGGTAACCAATTCCTGATAAAAACCCAAAGTACCCATGCCATAAGAGATAGGTTAGACAAGTGGGACCTCATCAAACTGAAAAGCTTCTGCAAAGCCAAAGAAACCTTCAAGAGAGTGGGGATACAGCTGACAGAATGGGAAAAAAATATTTGCCAACTGTACATCTGACAAAGGCCTAACATCTAGTATCTATAAGGAACTCAAACGTGTCGAGAAGAAAAAAAAAACAGCACCATCACAGAGTAGCATAGATTTTAAAAGTGATGCTGCTAGGCCAATGAATTTGTATATGTCTTGTTTGTATTTATAATGCTAGATTATTTTTTACAAAGGTTTCATGTATTCACACCCTTACCAGTAACACTCACTAATATTGGTTATTATCATTCTTTTCATTTTTCTTAATTCAAAGGGTTAAAAAAAAGTCCTTTTTTTGTTGTTTAAATCTATATATTTCCTGATTACTAGTAAAGTTGAGAATCTTATTTTATGCTAATTGTCTGTATGTATTTATTCTTCTGTGAATCCTTTTATTATCAATTTGTAGGCATTTAACAATTTTATATATATTAACCTTTATCATGTGTTTCAGATATTTTTATTTATGGTGTTTGTTGGAATATGTGGTTTTTAATTATTATGTAGTTATATATTTGTATTTTCTGTTATTGTTTTTCATTATTTGAGATACATTTTTATTGGTTCATTATTTCTTTAAACAAATTCTCTTCATTCTAAAATTTAAAAAAATTCTAGTAGTTTTCTAATTTCTCTTCTATAGTTAAGAACTTTATTCATTTGAATTTTTCAAAATGGTTTAAAGTAGCAGTTATAATTTTTTAAATTCCATATAGATAGAAAATTATACCACCTTTGAAACAAAATATCATCTATGTCATTTATTGTTTTCCTAAATTTTTTATTCTGTTCCAAGTGGTTTGTTTTCTATGAAGATGCTCATAACTATTGCTTTATTACAATAGCTTTATGTATGTTTTAGCATTTGGTATGGTAGTTTCAATCCCTGCCCTTTGGTATTTTTCTTCAAAAATTGTCATTTGTTTATCTATACTTTTTAAAATGTGGACTTTAGTATCATTCTATCAACCACAAAATAATTTTGTTTAGAACTGATATATAAACTACTACATATATATGTAAAACTACATGTATATCTTTAACCATCTATCTAGTTACCTTTTAAAATATAGAATCTTCTTATTAAGAAATTTGGTTATGTTGTTTAAGAAAATTTTACTGCTCTTAAAAATAGATTCTATACCTTGTTTTGGTGGCGTTTTCTCTGAAGTTTTTGATATTTTTCTTTTGCTTATAAAAAATATATTTTTCCCTCCTATTTTCAAAGACCAATGTTTTAAGTTGAAAGCACATCTAATTAGCATATCTTTGTAGAGTTATCAATATACTGTATAAGAGTATGCCATTTTATTGTCTTGAAGAAGAAGTCACATTTAGATTTAAGGAAGAATTAAAACAAAGAAACACTCTAGATCAGCTATCCATATACCTTGTTCAAAAACAGTAGTACTTTTACCTGAGTAGAATATTCCATCAAACAACTGCTGAAAGTTGAAGATAATGAATAAAACATGGAAGAAAAAAAGGATCTCCTAGCCAATCAGTTTGAGCTAAATCCTAGAAGTCAACGAGGAGACAAATGTTACCCTCATGAAACTCTTATCTCTTTCAGGAGACTAAATAAGGTTCCCATATAAAAATATCAGTTGACAAAAAACTCAAATATCCATTTTTAAATTTTCTGTATAACATTGAAAAGAGATGCAATTATCATTTCCTGTTTTCATTTTCAATAGAGTTTGATCAGAATATTAATTAGTATAATCATAATGGATTTAATTTTTGAATATTTGAAACTAGAAGTAGAGTGAGGTACTTTTAGATATAAAGGCAATCAAATTTGCTATTTTATGTTCTTTAATTAAAATGGACTTTTACTGCAATTTAGATAGTAATATAGCTTACAATGATGGAATCAATATGTATATTATCTTTTTTTCAAGCTATAATGTCTTCTTTCTTAACTGTTAAATGTTTTAATGCCATCAAATTTTTCAAAATCTAATCAAAGGCTTTAACGTCTGGCTTTAGTTACATGAAATAATTTTTGTCTTTGTAATTGTAGCAATTTTTATGATGGGGCCAGCTTATTTGATCCTATACAATAACAGAAAAATAAGAATCACTGATATTTTTGGACTCCTTTTAATCTTAATCAGAATGAATATCTATCATCTATTTGAGACTTCTCTGTGAATGCTGTATGAGATACATGAATTCAGCTCGTGATCAATGAACTTTCCTTCTCTTTAGAATATAATTTACATAAATGAAATAACAGTTTTCAGTAGTCATGGTTGCCTACCAAGCTCAAAATTAGATTTTTGGCAGTTTTCAGTAGCTTTTTCTCAAGGACCTACAGTGGAACTTGTCATATCTGCTGTCGGCTTCCCGGTCTTACTATTCAATAGCTTTTTGTTTTTTTAAGGCTGCCTGTGTGAAGTCTAACGGCAAACTTCTAAAAAGAAGGCAAATATGCTTGTCTTATACTAAGTAGGGGACTAGAATATAAGTCAAAGACTGGAATTCGAACACTGAAAACATTTTATTGTAGGTATTTGTCAGAGTATTAATACATAACACCCCAAATTATTTAATACTCTCCCAGTTCATGTGGGGTCCATGTCCCTGGTGTTTGAACCCTGAGACTGCTTGGCCAACAGAGCACAGTGGAAGTCCTGTTGTACCAGTTTTCAGAACTTAAGAAACTGATACTTCTACTTTCGGTCTCTTTGGGTACTCAGCTTTGGAACCCTGAGGCTCCATGTAAGAAATATGAAGCTCCTTGCTGTGAAGTGACCACAGAGAGAGGTGTTGGTGTTCTGTGTAGATGTTCTGGCTGAGTGCAACTGAGCTCCTGGCTGGCAGCCAGCATCAACCATCAGACATGTGATTGAAAGAGTCTTTAAGGTAATTTCAGCCCCCAGCCTTCACGTCCTTCCAGCTGAGGCACCAGACATAGCAGAGTAGACACTCTATCATGATGAACACTTTCCAGATTCAAGTCTAATAAAATACTTTTTTAAACTTCTAAGTTGTGGAGCAATATGTTACACACAGTGATAGGCATTAGAACAGTAAGTGTGCCTAAAACACACACTCCTCAGATTCAGTACCTCAGCACAACCACCGCAATTGTGAAGTTTTAGCGGGGACTGGAGTAGGAGTAGGGGTGAGATGCAGTTTTGAAAATAACTTTAGAAGCCGGGCTCGGTGGCTCAGCCTGTAATCCCGCGCCTTTGGGAGGCTGAGGTGAGTGAATTGCCTGAGCCCGCGGGTTCGAGACCTGCCTGGGCAGCGAGACCTCATCTTTACAATAAATCAAAAAATCAGCCGGGCATGGTAGCGCATGCCTGTAATTCCGGCTACTTGGAAGGCTGAGGCGGAAGGATCGCCGGAGCCCAGCAGGTCGAGGCTGCGGTGGCCGGGAGCAGCCCCTGCACTCCAGTCTGGGTGACAGAGTGAGACTCCAACTCAAAAAAAAAAAAAAAAAGAAAAAAAAGAAAATAACTTTAGGCAATTCAGATTTGTTTCCTGGTCCAGGGATATATCCATCCTTGAATGTCACTATTGCTAATTGTTCTATTAATAATATAGATATTCTTCTATGTTCATATGCATAGTTTTTTGTGAAATCTATTTGGATGTTGTGCTGTGGGTGCACTTTTGTTTTAACATTGCCCTAAGTTGTTTTGTAAGAGATATGCTTTAATAATGCTGACCCTTTTCCATAGCATGAAACCAGGCATAATTCATAATATTGTCTTATAACCATGAAAACCAGAAAAATTTCAGGGTCACTTATATCAGCTTGTCAGTACAGGTTATTAGTAATAGCAAGATTGATTCTTTTCATACCTGTTTTGGGTGTAATGTCAGTGGATTCTGTCATTATGGGAAGTCACTTAGCAATGGTATGCCTCCTTGAGCAGTGGACCTTACCAAGACTCATTTTGGGTTTCTGTTTTCCTGGTACATGTTGCAAGTGCCTGATCCTAGAGAGAAAGTGCATCTCGCATGGCACAGAAGAGGAATAATAATTCAATACTACAATGGACTGCTCTACTCGTAAACCTTCTATTGTGAGGTAGCCTTAGGCTGTGATGTGTATTCTTACTATAATGCGAATGCTATATTTTATCCTTTTCCTTCACAAAAGTGTATATTTGTTAAAAGTGTAGTTAAGTCTTATGAGTAAAGAAGCATCTTTTTTCATCTTCTGTATGGGAAGAAAGACTTTATCCTCCTAGATTTGATAGTTGGGTATAAAAAAAAGAAAAAATGAACAACAGGCATATTAACAGGAGATAAGGTACAAGACTATTAATTTTTAACATTATGTGCATAGGAGCATTACAGGAAAACACTAATATTCTCCAAAGCCATGATATTTGAGATCATATATTAGGGGCCATCTTAATAGGGGAGGGAGAGGAGGATGTGTGTCACTTAAGGAAAAGTAAATGATTTTTAGGACAAATGAATGGGCCCTTAGAAGAAGAAGTGAAAGATATAATAGTTTGTAATGAAGTTTGTCAAAGTGTGGTGTTGACTTCTAGTCTCCACTCCTGTAGTAAGAGACAGTCATCTCTGGTTGATGAAACTCTGAGGGAGAGAATTTATGACAATTGAGTTTCTTTGGGAAGATCTGTCTTTAGGCAGACAAGAGCAGTTCAAAGAAAGATTCTCCCTGCATTTACTGTTTTTCAAATGTTTTTACCTCCAAATAATCAATATGCCAAAAACTATATATTTTGGAAGTATTTTGCAGTGGCATTTCCTGAACTCCTGCACGGTCATATTTTGGGATGGCATATTCTTTTTTTTTTTTTTTTGAGTTGGAGTCTCACTCTGTCACCCAGATTGGAGTTCAGTGGTATGCTCCCGGCCACTGCAGCCTCGACCTGCTGGGCTCCAGTGATCCTTCCTCCTCAGTCTTCCAAGTAGCTGGAACTACAGGCACTCGCTACCATGCCTGGCTAATTTTTGATTTATTATAGAGATGAGGTCTTGCCAAGTTGCCCGCGTAGGTCTCAAGCCCACGGGCTCAGGCAATACACTTGCCTCAGCCTCCCAAAGTGCTGAGATTACAGACTGAGCCACCGAGCTCAACCAGGATCTCCAACACTTCTTCAGTGTCTGACTGCCACTGTTTGTGTGGATGTCTTAGGCATATTTTTGTGCTGATTTGATGGTACACTTATATACACATTCACATGATTAGCTGATTAAGTTACTTCTTTTCTGTGTTACCCCATTTCACGGCAACTTCTTCTCTTTTTGATTCTTGAAGTTTGCTGAGTCTTGACTAGGACCAAGCATTGAAAAGAATGCTGTCAAGATAAAATATTATAATACACTTTGAAGTTGAAAAATAAATACTGCAACTCAGTGTACCACTAGGAAAATACCAATAACCCATTGTAGGAAATGGCTTTTTTTTAGCAACAAGGTTAAATAACATATTTCTGGAGACTCAAAGAGACGTACTGGTGTTTTTCTTGAGTTTTTCCGCCACTAAGCAGTTCCCCAGTGAAGGTCTCCCTTTTAGACATCTTCTTCTTACAGTCATTAAAATAGTGTTGATGTACTAAAACATAAGGGGTTGCTCACTAGCGTTCCAGTTACCCTCCTTCTGGTGTTATTCCCATCATTTTGAACTTAGACACAGTCATATGACTTCTTTTCCCAATGAAAGGTTAACAAAAGTTAAAACAAATCTAGTAAAACAAATAGGATACATTTTCCAAGTTCCTGTAAAGATTTTGAAAGCATGTGACAAGATACAATTCTTTCAGCCTGGGTTCCTGAGTGACTGTCCTGGACATGCAGTGTGAGCAAGAAAAAAGCTTTTATATATTAAGTCATTGGTGAATGTTTGTTACTGCAGCATAATCTAGCCTAACCTAACTAATACAAGTTATTCCTATTTTATACTTAAACTTCTGAGATAGTATGCCTTATATAAATTTTATGAAGTTTGCTAATTACTCCATAAAAACTTCTCTTCCAAGTTTTAAAACTTTTCCTGTCTTATTCTTGGACTTGAATCAATATCTTTATAATTTATACTTCAATTGTATTTTTAAAAAATATTGTATGACTAGAAAAGAATCTTCCAAAATACCAAAGCATTGAATTCTCAGATTCAAATGTAGCATATATGTTCCTTCAAGGAGCCGTTTATTTCTTCTCTTGATTTTCCTGCAATGATATGGTAACTGTGCTTTCATTCAATGCCCTACTTCAGTGGTTGCTGGTTACACCCATTTTTGCACAATTACAAAAGGAACACAAGCAACAATAATTTTGAAATTCATTACAATGCCAGGGTTTATATGCTCTCATTAAGCATTAATTGGTAGTTGATGGCTATTGCTATTTTTAACACCATTAGTTCATAGCAATATAATTAGTAACGCTAAGTACAGGAACCACATTAATAGCATTACTAATTGTAAATCTGGAGATAGAAATACAACATGACTGGTTAATTTCCAGGCAATATCTCATGATAATTAGCTCCAGGACATTAGTGCTGAACTAGAAAGGTAAATAATTTAATTTTTTTTTTTGCAAATTTTTGAGGATTGCAATACTAATACCACCCTTTAATGTATGAATCTTATCCCATCTTCTGGTGTTAACATTTTTTCCTTCTAGATTCCCTTCTGGTGCATGCTAAGTAATGATTCATTTTTCTCCCACAAGAGAAATGTATAGTAATTTAAAAACACATTTTGCCATTTCATTCCAAAGTCTTAAAAAGGAAAGATCTTAAATGACTGACTGCTTATATTATATTGCAATTGATTTCCAGTGTCTAATGTTTGACCAGTGTTTAGTTTGACATGCCCACTCCCTTTCTTCACTTCTCTTGTATGAAACCGGCCAGCTTTATGCATTTTTATTTTATTTTATCTATTTTTTATTTTTTTTTAGTTTGAGTCTCACTCTGTTGCTCAGGCTGGAGTGCAGTGGCACACTCTCGGTCACCACAGCCTCAATCTGCTAGGCTTAGGTGATCCTTCTGCCTCAGCCTTCCAAGTAGATGGAACTACAGGTATCCACCAGCATACCTGGCAAATTTTTTGATTTATTGTAAAGATGAGGTCTCACCAAGTTGCCCAGGTTGGTATCGAACCCATGGACTCAGGCAATCCTCTCACCTTGCCTTCCAAAATGCTGAGATTATTATAGGCGTGATTCACTGCACCCTGCCCTTTATATATTTTTAGATAATGTTTTACAATAGTAGAATTAAGGGGAAAATATTTTTAAGCTACAATAAGTAAATTTTTAAAAACCCAACAACTACATATTCTATTCTTGAATTCATGCAGCCTGACATGCACTGATTCCTTCTGCAGTTACATTACGTGGGCTTTAAAAGTCTATGATATCTACAAGGATGGGGGCCCAGGCCCCGAGTGGCTAATACCTGTAACCCTAACACTTTGGGAGCCTGAAGTGGGAGGATCACTTCATGCCAGGAGTTTGAGACAAGTCTGGGCAACATAGCAAGACCCTTGTCACTACAAAACATTCTAAAAAAGTTAACCAGACATAGTTGAGTATGCCTGTAGTCCCAGCTATTTGAGATGCTGAGGCAGGAAGATCAGGAATTTGAGGCTGCAGTGAGTTATAATTGCACCACTACATTCCAGCCTGAGTGGCAGAGATAAACCCCATCTCTAAAAACAAAACAAAACAAACAAAAAAGATAGAGTGAACAATTGTCCTTTTATTTGCTTACTAAAGGACCGAGTTTAAAAAGCGACTGTTATTTTTTTCTTTTCTTTACAGAAGAATTTGGTGAAATATATATGAGAAGATTGGGAACAATGAGACACTGCTACAGGAAAAAATTATTTGAGTCATTGTGTAAGATGTCATAAAGTAAATGATTTAACTTTATAGTCATCCTTCTGAAATTATTTGTTAAACTATGAGGCTCTACAGAAACAATAATCTTTTTTTTTTTGCTTTTCAGTTTTTGAGCAAATTAGATTACATTTGAGAGCACCAGTTTTCCCCCTCTTGACTTAGATTTCTTTATTCTTTTTACATCTGAGAGTCACTATGTGTATCTTAGAGCTTCAATGGTGAAGAAAGAAACAGCCTAAAATTATTTAAGCTGGAAGATGAGTAGATTCTATGATTTATGATTGGACAAAATTATTAAAAATAAATTGATTGCTTAGGAAATTCATGTAGAATGCTAATACAGATTCTCATTTTTTTTTTTTTTGGTATAATGAGAGCAAGAGGAAAGAAGAAAGACACGTGGCTGGTGAAAATCCTTGAAGAGTTTATTTTCCATATTGGCATTTGAAGATTTTGTGAAGGAGCAGGTTTATTATTTTCTTTCTCGAGCTTTCCACTCTTAACAGAATGTGCGTTAACCTGTCAAAATGTGAAATGCTATTATTTAGTTGTAATTAGTTAATGATTATGTCGTTTCTTTTGGCAGGGAATGCCTTAACTGATAAACCTGTCTTCTAGTCACTTCAAAAAAATACATATATAAACAATAGCGAAACAGCACTGGGAAGGCAGTTGATGATTCTTTTTTTTCCCGTTACATTGGCACATTAATGTGCAGTGAGTTTAAAGAAGTGGCATGGATAAGTCACTACAGTGTACTGTTGGTAATATTGACTTTTATGGGCAATTTAATTTTAAGTCTACAATATATGACTTAATACAGTAGTTCTTTTCCAAAGATAGACTATAAAGGTGATTTTTGTTCAGTAAAACACCAAAAGAAAATAAATTATTTCATCCTTCTGGTGATGGTTAATGTTAGCAGTAATCATTTTTAAAGTGAAAGGTGATAATTCATTAGCTGCAGCTAATTATTACTAAAAAATCTTGAGTAGCTGAGTGGAAGAGAAGCATTTCAATTTAACAATAAAATTATTAAGATACTTTTCCTCCTCTTGTAAAAAAAATTAAAAGCCTGTAGTTTAAGAAGTTTGTAACATAATTAACTTTATTTTACTTTTGTTTTTGAGATTTGGTAACTGAAAGAAGTGGTGTTTGTTTGTTTCTTTTTTCCTTGCATGTTTCATATGACAATAGTGATCTGGAATTCAAAGGCAAGTAACAGAGCAGGTGATGGCTTATTGAGGGGAATCTGTGGACTCCAAGTGCTGCAATTCTCATGCCATCTGCCCTGGAGTGCATCGCTTCCAGAAAACCTGAGGTTTTCAGGATACTATGTGGTCAGTTTGTTAAAAAAACCCCAAAACTAAATACATGTGTAAATTTGTTGTGGGAACAACGCACATGTGTAATGAAGGCAAGTTTTATGTGACCTGAGAAGGACTGGACTGGGAAATGATACAATATTTAGAATTTTCACAGTCATGCACTATCTGAAGCAGATGCATGTGGGACTGCAGCCTGAGTGATGCTCTAGTGGACTGAGGAGACAGTATTTTATTGTTCCAGACCTTTATTTATCTACCAGCAGATGTCCCTATAAGGCAATAATATCTTATAGCTAGAACAGCTGATTATGAAAATCAGAAACTGAACTATGCAACATATTTCCAAAGATTAATGGGATTAAATCCACCATGTACTTCAAAATATTTCCAGAGATAGTTAAAATGCAGTGCAATGCAAAAGTAAATTTAGTTTACTTCTTAAAACCACATGGAATAAAATTCCTAGAGAAAGAAAGAAAGAAACAAACAAAGAAAAAATTCTAGGGGCCGCAAAGTTTTAGCAACACTAAAATCACTTTCTAAAATAAAATAAAATTCTTGGTTATGTCTGTCTTATCAGTTATACTTTAAGTATTCATTGAATAAAAACATACTCAAGATCTAAAATTGACTCTGGATTCAGTAAAATATTTCTTTAAGTTTGTAATTATAATTGGGGATATTATCTTCATATATTCAAAAAACATAAATTAATATGTTTCCATGAGACACATTACTTAATTTTCAGACTATTTTAAATCATAAATATATTTAGGGGCCAGGCGTGGTGGCTCAGCCTGTAATCCCAGCACTTTGGGAGACCAAGGTGAGAGAATTGCCTGAGCCCGGGGATTAGAGAACAGCCTGGGCAACTTGGTGAGACCTCTTCTCTACAATAAATCACAAAAATTAGTTGGGCATGGTGGAATGTGTCTGTAGTTCCAGCTACTTGGAAGGCTGAGGCAGAAGGATTGCTGAAGCCCAGCAGGTCGATGCTGGGGTGGCTGTGAGTGTGTCACTGCACTTCAGCCTGGGCAATAGAGTTAGACACCAACTGAAAAAAAAAAAGATATATATATATATATATTTATTTATATATATATGGACTCTGACAATAGCCCTGAGAGTTCCCAGGGGTCTGTATATAAAAGTTGTGAAATGAAAGTGACTTGTATGGTTTCCTTTAGTGATATGCTACTTCTTGATGGATGTAAAACAGTGTAGAGAAAAATTGTTGCAAATAAGTAAAAACTGGCTTACAAAGTGGTTTGTTCATTGAAAATGTTAAAATGCAAAATCATTATCAATACTGATTAGCATTTTTATTTTTAGAAGTATTTTCATGTGTTTATCTCCTCTTTTGGGAGGCAACTGCCATAAATGTTAGAGAACTGAACTAGACATGATTTTTTTAAAATATAGATTTTGAAACTAAACAAACTCAAATTTCTAACCATCTTTGCCGCTTTCTCGCAGTGTGTGTTAGGGCAAGTTATTCAGCATCTAGTTTATTGAGAATAATAGTAGAAATCTCATGGCAATAGTGCATTACTAAATAAGATAACGTATGAACATGCTGACATATTATAGGAATTCAAAAAATACTAGTGCCCTTAATTCACATTTCTCAATCAGTTCTTTTACATTTTATATTCTCAGTAAATATTTGTAGATTTGCTTTTTGGGAAAAGGTGCAATTTCTTTCTGTTGTGGGACTTAAAGAATGAGTCATGATCATGGAAGAGGTAACTTTGGTGCTGAACCTAAAAAGATTTTTGTCAGGCAAAAGCCGATTGAATACAATTTAAATAACAAAAAACAAAAACCTTTCCAAATAATAGAAGTACTTTATCGACTTCAAAACAAGAGTTAGAATAGATAGTAAATGTTTTATTACTGTTGGTAGGAGTAAGAGAATGTAGGTGTCCAGTGGCCACAGGGTGCTTATAGGATATAACATGATAAAGATAATTTTCTCAGGAAAGCTTTCTTATCTGTTTTTAAAGTACATAATTTATACCAAAAGTTTTGTAACAGCAAGTCACATTCTAATATTAGATATTTCTAGGAAAAAGCTAGCCAGAAAACCTACTTTAAGTTTAGATTCAACAAAGTATATTGCTCTCAATCTCCATGGAATTCATACACCCTAGGGTTCTTCTCTTGCAATGTGCTTGGTCAATATTGCCAATCCTAAATCTACCTGGTATATGTTCATAGACAATTCTTTTCTGTCAATGACAAGTAATTTAAAAAACTATTTTTATGCCAAATGGAGTAGAAAACCAACTTCATATGTATTTTTAAGAGAGAATACAAGTAAGTCCTGTTGATACTGAAGAAGCTCAGAATATGCCACTCCCAAAATATGCCACTCTGGCAGAGTGGTTATTTTTAATTAAAAGAATTAGAAAAATAGTAGATGCAAAAGGGAGCTCTGACCTTCCTCCTTTTCTTCCTGAAGTCAGGAGATAAATCTTCCATGGAAAACATGCCCTCCCTATATTTGGGGGAAGGAAGACATACATGATTATCTCCAGAGATGGGGAGTGGAGACCAAGAGAAATTCATTCAAACAAATCTTGTTAAATTAGTCCTTATCTTCCTAGTTACCCCATTGTCTTGTCATGTTTACAATTTACTACTCTTTGCCCAATCCAGTACATAAGTGCTCAGTTCTGTTTCTTTGAGTCTTTATTGTCTTGTTAGAACCCCATGTACATGTAAAATTTTACAAAATAAAATATGTACACACTTCTCACACTCATCTACTAGAAATCAGTTTAATTCTTGGGCCCATTCAGATATCCTAAGAGGGTAGAGAAGACATTTTTACTTGCCTACATTAAATAATCACTCTCTCTTTCTAGTTATGAGTACTTTGATAAAAGTGTTTTAGGAACACACATTCCTGCATCAAATCAGAAAGAAGGAAAGTCTTTTTATGATTATTTTTACTATAATATTAGTAAAGTGGTAGTTGAGGAAAGGCCTCAAAGAGGTAAGTGCCAACACTGCAGATGTCTGAAGAAGACAACGCCAGGTGGCAGAATCAGGAGGTGGGAGTGTCTGGCACAAGCTTTCCAGTAGCAAAAGAGAGGGATTTCTGAAGCAGAGTGTGATGTGAATTGAAGGACAAACTCCTCCACAATATCTCTTCCTTTGATAAAATGATGGATCTCTTGGGTGTTGTACTTAGACTGTTTCTCATTGCGCCCTGTGGGCTTCACATTAGAGAGTGACTCCCTGGAACAGTTCTAGAATCACCTATATGATTCTGTCCAGGGACACTGATTTCTGATTGACTATTTTAATCCAGGATATAAATTAGCTCACCTGAAAAAGCAGTGATTCATCCTGTTTCAGGGAATCTATATATCAGATTGGTAGGTGCGATGATTTAAATGTCCATTCCAAAACTTATGTTGAAATGTAATTGCCAGCGCGATGGTATTGGGAAGTAGGACGTTTAAGAGGTAATTAGGTCATGAGGGCTCTGTTCTCATGAAATAAATCAACATCATTATTGTAGGAGTGGGTTCATTACCATGAGAATGGTTTGTTATAAAATTTGGCTATCTCTGTCTCAATGTCACCCTCTTTTACCCTTCTGCCTTCCACCATGAGATGTCACAGTATGAAGGTCCTTGACAAATGCTAGTACCCTGCTCTTAGACTTCCCAGCTCTAGAACCACGAGTCAAATAAACTTCTATTGTTTATAAATTATCTACTCTGTGGTATTCTGTCACAGCAACAAAAATAGCAAGCAGTATGTTTATACATTTTTGTGATTTTTTTTGAAGACGTTTTTCTAGTTTTAAGCAGATTCTCAAAGGAGTTCATGACTGCAAAAGGATTAATAATCACAGGTCTCCACAGAAAGAACTATATATATCCTTTAGACAATCTCTCAATTATTTTATTTCTTTTTAATCACTATTGAATTATTAATTTTTATTTATTTTATTTTTTAGGAAAAGTGGGTGGTAAGTTTTGCTCTACAGGCGAATAAGGACAAAATAATACTTTAATAATCATCCCAAAAAGGAGAAAGAAGAAAAATGTAACACATGGAAATAAATGAGAGATTTGAGAAAAACAAAAAATGTGAAGTTTCATGTGTTGAAGATGCATATAGAGAAAGTTACTGGGTGAAGATATGTGTCCGGACAAGAAGGGTGTCAAGAAGAAAAAGGTGAGAGAACAATGATGACTGAGAAACAATGGCAGGCTGGTGGGAGTAAGAGAACCTGAGTGTCCCATGGCCATAGGATGCTCGTAGGCTGCAACACAATAAAGACAATTTTCTCAGGAAGTCTTTTTCATTCGTCTTTAAATATATAATTTATACTAAAAGTATTGTAATGCCTATTCACATTCTAGCATCAGATACATTTCTAGGAAAAAGTTAACCAGAAAGGCTACTTTCACTTTCAGTTTTTAAAATGTATATTGCTAAAGGTTTTGAATTAATATTATCTTGCTATTTACACAAACAGAAGTAAAACTGTTAATGAGAAATGATAAACAAGGAAAAGGGAAGAAGAAGCAAAGGGTTTATTTAAAACAAGAATAATGGGATAAAAGAAATAAAAGAATACATTTCTCAAATTCTGTGTACCTAGTGTTTACTTACATCTCAGTTTTTATATTATGCCTTTGAGAAGTGAAAGTGGTCTTTACAAATGGTTTATCACTAACAGCACAAAAGGAATTGATGATAAACCCTAAGCCATGATGGTGAAATGAGAGAAATTAATTCCAGAGATCAGTAGTAGGTGGTGAAGCAGCCTGCCAGAAAGTGTTCTAGAAAGATCGTCGTTTAGAGAGGGCAGAGCCCCTTATCCAGGGATCATTTTCATTGGCTCTACTTTCCTCTTTCCCTTGCTTCCCTTCTGAGTACAACAAGGAATAAAAAAGAATAAATCATCTTTGCCACTTCCTTCCTTCCTGAGATTTTGAAATTTCTTTTATTCTTCTTATCTCCTCTCAAAAGAGGAAGGGGAAGATGTTTAGTCAACACTTTTTTTTTTCAGGGATTACTCTAGCTTTCAGGCATTACCAAACATGTAATTAAGAAATGCTCTAAAGCTTAAGCAGGCTCACTTTTTTGTAACATTTACCCCTTTCATTTAAAATGCAAAATTGAAATGCTAATGAGGGTTTCCTTGTCTATCACTAGTTCCCAAACTGAGAGATGCTAGATCTTAAATATCTGCACATTATCTTTTCACTCAGGTAATGAATAACTCTGGAGATTGTATCCATAAGTTAACTTTACTCATTAATTACAGGCCTAAAACAATGAAGTTAGATTTGTTATTTTTACAGTGGGGTGATGAATAATTGAGCAAATGTCAAGCCTTGTTTATAGAACAGCTGGAATTTTGGAGAATGTTTCCTCTTACCTCTACCTGAACCACAATGTGTAACTCGAGCCTTGGCACTAGGAATGAGTTGTTTCTTGGAAGTATATTTGGAGAGTTGCAAACACCAGCCTTGTGCTGTGGAATGGGCCCTAGAAGACAGTGTAATTCATAAGGAAGTGGATTGTTGGCAATTCCATCTCTAACTACTTGCTAAACATGTCTACCCTGATGCCCATAGGACCTTCAAACTCTATATCCCAAGCAAAGGTATCCTCCTTCTCT
This sequence comes from Carlito syrichta, assembly GCF_000164805.1. Lineage (NCBI taxonomy): Eukaryota > Metazoa > Chordata > Mammalia > Primates > Tarsiidae > Carlito > Carlito syrichta. The sequence continues at coordinate 121,759 of NW_007174137.1, forward strand.
GTTCTTTATTATGACTCTTTCCTTCCTGTAACTCAGGATCAAAACCTCAATATGTCTTAAAAATACATTCTTTTCTCTCATTCCCCATTTCCAATCAGTAACCATGGTTTCATTCACTTTCACGATATATTTTTTAGATATATACTTTTCTTCACCAATGCCTCTGCTTTTGTTCAAGTCTCCATCTCTTCTCATTTGAATTTTGTAACTGATCCTCCCCCACAAAATCCCCCTTCCCTCCACTAGTGTATCTAATTATTGAAATATTCTGTAAGTAACACTTTGATCCTAAACCTGAGAAACCTTGATATTTCTCCCTCCAGGAGGTGGAGCTTAATCCAACACACATATACCCAACCTTAACAAGATTTAAAGATTCAATTCTAAAGAACAGAGTATGGGAATGGAAAAATAGCAACTTTACAGTGGACTGATCTAGTAGACACTGCTTTATCTGAATAATTAGAATAATTGAAATTAATACCACTAATGATAAGTTATGTTGATCTCATGTATGAGTGAAAGAAGAGCAGTTTGCCTCTATGGTATTCTTCTCCAAAACCCACAAACCCAGTCTAAACAAGAGGAAATTCGGCAATGAGAACATTCTTCAAAGTTTCCAAAGTTGTGAAAAAAAAGAAATTGTCACAGAGTAGAGGAGACTAGGGAGGTATGATGATGAAAAGCATTATGGCAGCCTGTATTGATTCTGGAACAGAAAAAAAAGAGACATTGTTAATTGTCCATGTTAATTTTCTACTTTTGACAAGTGTACCATGGTTATTATATGAAATGTTAACGTTAAGAGGCAGTGCATAGTGACTCATGCCTCTAATCCCAGTGCTTTGGGAGGCCATGGTTGAGTTATGCTCAACACTAAGATGGTAAAATTGGTGTGCATGGGTGTATAAAATCTGCACAACAGTTAGCTTAGATATTCAATCTATTTTTATAGCTTATAATTTTTCATCAAGTATGGCCAGTGTTGTGTGTATGTGTGATTTTTCTGTCAAGCTGCTTTGGTACGCTACATTTGATTTTTACACACTAAGCAACTTTCCCAGGTCTGAGAAATTCCCCAAGGATAGAAAAATCTAGAATCCAAGGCAGTATACTTTGAATGTCAGAACTGGTGTCTGGTGGTAGGGAGTAACATTTAAAAAGCGGCACCTTCCTTTTAAAGTGTCAAGAAGGTTAGGTAGAAAACATCACAGTCTGACATCAACTAACCCTCTAACCCCAGGTCTCTACAAAGCTAACTACACTAACCCCAGGTCTCTATAAAACGACGGGATATTTTTGCTTGTAATGTGTTCTCAGTGAATTTCACAAAACAAATAAATAAAACAAGCCTTGTTGTCATTCCTGGAAAACTCCAGTCTATTACAATGATGAGAGCACCTGTTTAAAAATATTCTGGGTGATAAATCACAGAAGGTTGCATTAATCAAGGCAGCCTAAAGCTGATAAGTGCAATTATGGATTTGTCACCCTAGGGAAATATCATGATCAAGACTCCTCAAACCCCGCATCAAAATCCCTGCTAACCTCAAATTCTTGCCCAAAGACGGCTGCACCTAATTTGGGGACTTAGCACATCCTCTCCTTAGGGAATTGGAAGCCTTCTGGCAGGACCTTATCCAATATCCACAGTAATGAAACCTCGTGCTGGTGAGATCTATTAATGGAGCGATGATGGAGTGCCTCTTCTGCCAATTGGCAGCGGTCTTCCCACATCACAGTGAAAAGAGACACACAAAACAAAAACAAAACTTGAGTGCCATCCTCTCCTATTCTCATATGTTCCAGGAATTGTACATGAATGAATGGATGGAAGCCAGCTGTATCTCATCATTCAAAGAGATTCCTACACTTAGTTGATTGTTTTTAAATATTTTAAAATAGAATTTTAAAGGTAATATCCTGATCCAAAAAAGTATGATAAAATATATTAAAGATCAAATGTGGGGAATTAAGCAACGTCTGTTGAATATTATTTTAAATTACATATATCTCATTAGCAATTGGTATCAGATATTAGCTATGGTGTTACATTAAAATGTTTCTTAGTTTTCTTATATGAACAAAATTAGGGAAATCTATGTGGGTTCTAAAATATGCAGGGCTCCTAAACTCTAGTATTAATGATGCAATTTTATTTCAAGGGCTATGTCAGTCCCGCTTCTGCACAAGTTCACTCTGCTCGTTATACTGTACACTATGTTTACCCTTCTGATATGGAACCATATATCACTTTCTGCTTTCTTACATTTTTGTCTTGTCATCATAGATTTCACCTGCTTTGTTGCTTGGTATTGTTGATTAACAGTTTATGTGTGCATACCATATCATCCCAGGATCCCCTAATAACTGGTAAGTCTCTCTGGGACAAGACTTACTACACTCTTATCTTTTCATAACTCTTATTCCATCTTACACTCAATTTCCATTTAATGAATGACAGAGTATGCAAGAAGATTGGTGCCACTTGTGCTTCTTGAATATGGAATCCTAAATTATAAGATGGAAAGTTTCAAGAAAGAGATGCCAGTGTAGTCGAGAAAATATTTAGCTCCTCACTCATCCCTAGGCTCATAGCTGAAACTCCTACAATAAGAGACAAATTTAGAAGAGAAAAACATGCAAATTTACTTAATATAAGCTCTGTGTGACACAGGAGACGTCTGAAATGAAGACCAAGGAAACAGTGGGAAGTTGTATTTTTCTGCTTAGTTTTGATAAAGAATGGACAGTCATGTAGAAGTATGGACAAAAGGGAGTGTGATTTCTGCTATACTGGGGATAACTTAGCAAGGCCTGTTTGTCAGGATTCTTGGTATCTCTGTGTGACATTCTCTCTGACAATGGACCCTGTCACATGAGGGACTTTAAGGAGAAGGGAGGGGGAGGATCCAGAGTGACCTTGCTCGGTTTTATGGTCAGTTTCAGGGGTGAAAATGAAGGGAAGAGGAGAGAGACCTTCTTGCTTCTGCCGTTTTCTCAGTTTCCAAGATGCCATATTTCGGGTAATGATTTCTTGCATCCCATCACCAGAGTATTATGATTTTAGTATATGGAAAAAGTTAACATTTCAATTCAGGAGGAAATGATGGTTAATGTAATAAATGATGCCGGTAAATTGCTATCCATCCAGAGGAAAACAAATATGGTTTTCTATTTTATACTACTTTTAAAAATTCTAGATTAAATTGAATATCTAAATATAAAATAGTAGGTAACAATAATCTAGAGGGCTATCTAATAATAACAGCCCTCTAATAATTTAGGTGGATAATATCTAGGTGATAATATTGAAATGTAAGAACAGGCAAAATTTTCTAAACAAGGCAGAATACACAGAAATTTTTAAAAGGAAAAATAAATAAATAAATCACTTATTGCTCTATATTTTATTTAGTTATTTGTTGGTGTTTTTTGTTTAGAGTTGAAGTTTCACTTCGCTGCCCAGGCCGGAGTGTAGTGGCACATTCTCAACCTCCTGGACTCAAGCAACCCTTCAGTCTCAGCCTCCAAAGCAGTTGTGACTACAGGCATACTCCAACATGACTGGTTAACTTTTTTATTTTTTGTGGAGATGAAGTTTCACTATGTTGTCCAGGGTGGTCTTTAACTCCTGGACTCATGCCATCCTCCTGCCTCGGCCTCCAAAAATTTTGGGTTACAGGTGTGAGCCACCATGCTAGACAGGAAAAGATAAATTTATTTGACTAGGTTGAATTTGAAATTTCTTCCAGACACCCTCAAAACAGTAAATGAGTGATAGACTGAAAAAAAGGATCTCCACTTATCTTTATTAAACAAAGTGTTGCTCTCTATAATATATTTAAAAACATATAAAACAAGAAAATAAAAAATTCCATAGAAAATAAGCAAAGATTAAATTCATGTGACCAAAACCTTGTGATAAGATGTCCAAATATTCTAGTAGAAAGGGACATTTAAATTAAAGTAACGGTGATACATCATTTTATTCACATTAACATGGAAAAGCTTACAACTGTTGCTGCCAGGAATATACAGAGAAGAGGGTATTTTCATATATTTCAGCTGGTAACGTGAATAGTTAAAACTTTAGAAAATGATATGACTCATTCGTTAAAATTAAGACGAAGTATACTCTATCCCAGGAACGTAATTCCTGGAAATCTCTTTCATAGAAATAAAAATAGCAGCACATAAAAATATACATACATGGTTATTTATTGCTGCATTGGTATGCTGAAAACAATAAAAATAAGAAATCAGAGAGTATACTAATTGATTTGGAAAAGTTTGCCCTAGGTATTGAGTAAAAAAAAGTAGGGTAGAGAAAAGTAAGCATGGTACGATTCAATATTTGTAAAACAACATATCTTCCTACAGTTGTAGATAGTATAAGTAATGCTAGGTATAAATATTCATAGATGTGTGTGTTTCATATAATTATATAAACACGAAAGATATAAAAGGATATGTACTAGGTAGTTTACATGAGACATTGTTCCCTGAGAGGATAAGAAGGAAAACAGAGAAGAGTACCAAAAAAATAATGTTGCATACCTCAAACCCAACAACATACTTCCAAGTGTTGGAGAACAAACATGGAGGAGGTTGCTAGGTGAAGATGGGTGTCTGGTGGTGACTAATGAAAGGGATATTCCCCTTATATAATTATGTAAAATTATGTACACATGCATATTTATAGAATTTTTTAATGTAATGAAATATAGTGAATTTGGTCATTCTGTAAAATATCTCAGCAGTGTCTTCATTAAATCACCAGTGGTTTCATTAACTGGTCATTCTAGCTCATTAGTTCATCCTTCTCCTGAATAGGAATAAAGGAAAACTAAAAGATCATTTTTATTTTATTTTTCTAATGTATAAAAGGAGAGTCACCTTGAAAAGTAACCTCCTGGAGACAGCCTAATACAATAGAAATAATCTAGGCTTTCAAGGCATACTTACTGAAGCTCAAAACCCAGTTGACTCCCTAATTAGTTGTATGACCTTGAACAAGTTGCTTAATATTTTTCTTGCCTTCTTCAGCTTATTCATCTATAAAATGGGGAGAAGGAAACCTATGTGTGAGGACTGCACTACAGACTAAATTTTAAATGCATACCTAGCACAGTGCTTGGCTCAGGACAGGACTCAGAAAGTGACACCCACAATCAGTCAATATAAGCTAGACACTTATAGATTGGGAGACCAAAAAAAAAAAAAAAAATCATATAGTGCTGAATTTAATGGGTTTTTTTTTTTATGTGGAAACCATTTGAAAAATGATTATGCACAATTAGTCGCCTTCATTCCCTGTGACACGAAGGTGCAATAAATAATCTCTGAATTTTCAGCACAGGACTCAGGTTTGCACAGTGGGATCTCCTCTCTCCTTGGCTGACTTGTCCAACCTGTTTCGAGTTGCTTTTATATATTGTGCAGATGGAACATGCTTTCGGATACACCAAGTTGTCCTCTACAAAGGAAGAATTTATGAAGTCCTGTGGTTTTCGTTTCATGAAAAGTGGATGTAATTTTTTAGATCATTCAGCTAAGATTATAGGTGCTTTTCCCTAATAGAATTTTCTTCTTATGTATTGGCCTCGTTTTTAAGAAAATAGATTTACTTGTACACTCAATCCATCCAGACAAACTGGAGGTCTGGTAATGTAGGAACCAGATAAATAAGGTAGCACTGAATTTAGTGGATATTTTTGATATAGAAAGCTCTGAAAAACATGATTATGCACAATTCGCTTTTGAAAGAAAACTTTCACATTGATTTAAGCTGTAGACTATAAGTGCCACAACGGGGCCGTTAACAACATATTATTAAGTTTAACTTTTCTGAACATCAGGATAAATTTAGTGGCATTTTTATTATGTGACTCATCTGATTTTAATTTATTCTAATATTTTAAAATTTTTCTGTAATTCATAATTTAGATACCTTTTTGAAGCTCAGTTTTTCCTCTTACATAGTGGGATTCACTTGTGAATTCTTTAGAGGAATTTAAGAGACACTCAAGACTCTTTAAAAATTAGTCTATGGACAATCATCAGTTAACCCAGTATCTTTCTGTTCTCCACTTCCAATTGTAACTTTTCTCAGTTGTTATAACTCCCAATCTGAAAAAATTTCCTTTTTTGTATTTTCTTAATACCCGTATGCTGTTTCAAAAATTTTTAAGTATCTCCTATAGAGCAACACTTACAGAACCAAATAACTTGATAAGGCAAGATCCAAGATAAATACTTTCTATCAAAACTAACCCTGGCAATTCATGGAATCAATTTATTTCTTCTGTCCATTGCACAAGTTTTGGTAAAAAAATGTGGTCTACTGTGATGGCGCTTGAAAGACAGGTCAGGCTCATTAGCTCAAATTGTACTTTAGACCAAAACTAAATAGCTTGCTGTAGATAAAAAAAACTCTTACTTATTATTGTATTGTATTTGTTTTTTTTTCTCTCTGTACATCCAGCCCCTGTGAGGTCTTCTTGTTCTTCTCAATGGCTCTCAGGTTTGCTTTTATGAAGTAGCTCTAAAATTCAACTTTCAGGGTAGTATTTATGTGTCATTCTATTATTTTTTCATTTGTATGAATTTCTTTAAATCATGTTTTTAATTTACAAAATGTTATTTCCTTGTTGTAACATGTGAAACAATACATAACAAAGATGTGATAAAAAACCAATTATCAAAGTCTTTTATTTCCATTATTATAAGATTACCAATTTTACTCTTCTACTTACGCAAATGAGGACAGCACATAAATGCTGAAAAAACATGTAGTTTTTGGTTAGTTGGTTATTTTATTTTCAGAATAGTAGAATAATATGCACATTTCCTTTCAATTGCTTTTGCTTTTGTTCATCCACACATCATTTATAACTCTATATATTGGTAGATATGGATCATGTTTTTCCTACTTTGATATTCACACATAAACACATTTCTATAGAAATGGAAACAAATAATGCAGGCTGGTTTGCTATTTTTTAGAATAGCATTATTTTGTGTTTAGATTTTTGTCCTTAACTTGGCAATTACCTAACAAATCCTTCTTCTTTAGTTGTCTTTTTTTAGCTTTGTTGAGGTATAATTGACAAATACACACACATATATATGTAAAGTGTACAATGTGATGTTTTGATATACATATACATTGAGAAATTCTTACCACATTCAAGTTAATTAACACATTCATCATTTCACAGTAGTTATCTTTTTTTGTGTGAAGTGAGAATATTTAAGATCAATCTCAGCAAATTTTAAGTACCCATTATATTAATATTAACTATAGTCCCCATGCTGTATATTTCTTATTTCTTAATCTTTAAACAATTTCTGCCTCTGCTTTTTGGCCCCATCTTTGAGGAATGAATGGCGCAACCTCATATTTGAACAATCATGCCAAAAGTCCCTCAATGCTTTTAACACTGCCTCATTGTCTGAATTCCCAATTAACATGAAATGCCAGATAGTAATTAAATCATCCAAGATTTCTCTCCCAGATTTTAATACCACTAGCCTGTTATTCTTTAGAATTCTTTGGATTCTTGATGAAAATCTCTAAAGTGAAACCCGAGTGAGCTATTAAAATAACAAGAAGGTCTGATCGCTTGAATCCCCATATACTTCTCAGGCTGTTTGATGTGGAGGCCATAGTCTATGATTTTTCCCAGAGGAATGTCATGCTTGTGAATTATACATAGGGTCAGCTCAGATCTGTGAAAGGTTAACCTATGGGAATACCAATCCTAAGAAAATGGTTCACTTCACAAAATATTTATGTTTCCTTCAGCTATTCTGTACATTATTTTCTTCAAGTCTTGTCTGTCATCTTCACATATGCTAAATCTAAGTAGTTGCATTTGCAGGGGATGCTGGGATGTGGCACCAGTGGTCAGCTCTTTAAAAATTGTCAGTCAGGAAAGTCACCTTATTCATGGTCATACCCCTTTTGGGTTTAAAGATTCAGACTTCTCACTCTAACTCAGGGTCACTCTGAAGATTTCTCTGGCCTTCAGAACTTCCCTCAGAGTCAGCTGAATCTTCCAGTGAAACCTCTTTGCACCTTGAATTTTCCAATGGCTCATCTTGCCTCATCCCTGTCTTTCCATCTGAAATACTTATATGACACTATGCTCATTTTTTTTTTCTTTTTTGAGTAGGAGTCTCAAAAAAGCCTCGACCTGCTGGGCTCAGGTGATCCTTCTGCCTCAGCCTTCCAAGTAACTGGAACTAAGCTCATCTTTTCCTCAAAGTTGTTTCCCCATGAACTTTTAACAGAAACATTCTTTATTTAGGCCTGAAATCTCTTGTCTTCAAGATTTCTCTTTCCATTATGCCTTATGCCTGTGAGTTAACAGGCTATTTTTCACAATAATTCCTTCACATCTCTCGTTGTTGTGCTTCCTTTCTTTTCCTCAGTTCAGATTTGTATTGCTACATAGTTGTAATAACAGACTTTCTTATCTCCAGCTTTGACCTTTCCTTCTATTTTGCATTCTGTAGCTAGGTACTTTTCCTAAACAAAATTCTAGTGATAAAATATAATGTACCTGATCAAAACCCTCAGACATTCTGAGTGGGTATTAGTGCACTTCACCAGTATCTCCAGTTCTCCTGACTCTGGGCACATGGTATGTCTGCACTTCCCTACTTTTGTGAAAAATTAGGTATGGCTGTGTAACTTGCTTCAGTCAATGAAATGTGGGTGGGATAGATGCTACTTCTAGATGGTAGCCTTTAAGAGTCAAAGACCATTGGTGCTGCTATAACAAAATTCCATAAACTGGGTAATTTATAAAGAGCAAGCATTTATTTCTCACAATTCGGGAGGCTGTAAAGTCCGAGACCAAGGAAGCAATGGTTCGGTGTCCACGAAGAGCTTTCTTGCTGCGTCCTCACATGATAGAAATGATGAACCCTGTGTCCTCACATAGGTAAAGCAGAAGGGCAATAAAAATGTGTAACAGACTAGCCCACTCATAAAGATGAAGCTCTCATGGCTTAATTACCTCCTAAAAGATCCTACTTCTTAATGCTGTTATATCTAGTATTAAGTTTCAACACGAATTTTGGAGGGGACAGATATTCAAACCGTATTAAAACCTGTGTATGCATACTTTTTTCTTGTCCTCCTTCCATGGTGCTGGCTTAGATGGTGGAAATATTTTTGATGATTTAGACTACATCCCTGGATGAGGACAACATAAAACAAGCCTCTCACCAACTTGGCGATGAACAGGAAGCAGGAACCAAAGACAAACTTTTTCTTTTGTTTCAAGGCACTAAGATTTTTTTTTAATTTTTAATTTTAAAGATGTGGGGTACAATTCAGGGTTAAGTATACAAATGTTCATTATGCAAGTACCCTAGGCACTAAGATTTTTATTTTAAAACTCATCATAACTTAGTCTATCCTATATGATACAGGTTCTTCATAAGCAAATGGGGTAAAGTTGAATCTCTTGAGTCTCTCATTCAAAATCCTCTATCAGGTTCTAACCTAACTTTCCAAACATGTCTTTCACTTTTTTTCTTAAATGGACCCCACCATCAGCTAATCTGACCTCATTGTTTCTCTCTATAGCTTATAGCAGAGTTACTTTTGATTACATTTTTCTACTGCTTGGAATTTTCAACCCATTTTTCTTTCTCATTTAAGTTATTTGCTGTCTTCGAGGCAAGCTAATCCTACTTTTCCATGAAGCTTTACCTGACCACCCCATGGGTCAGAGATTTGGAAATCATGTGATCTTTTGAAGTTGTAGGATATCATGTGAACTATACCTGCTACTAAATGCCTGTCTCTAAGCAGAGGATAGAACGTTATTCTCCTGCCCTTGACCCTTGGAAAACAGTATTACTATATTCTGAAATAGAGTTTTAAAATTATCTGAATCTCTCTATCGCTATTCACCAGGAAATGATGTGCGTATTCTTTTCTCTCAAAGTATCAATAAATGACCACCACATACATGAATCTCATCAGTAATACTAGCTAAATGATGTACAATTATTGCATTATATATTATACATCTTAATATCAAGTTTGTTTCTTACTTTTTTTTCATTTCCATCAAAAATGTTTCTAATCTTAGCCATCTAACAATTTTCTACCTCATCTTTGTAGGCAGTAATATTGATTTTTATATTCTATGTGTAGGCAAAACCTTTTATAATTTTACAATATTTGAAGTTAAAAGACTTACATATCTAATTTCAAACTTCCTTAATTGAAACTGAGGGACAGCATCGTGGACATGTTCACTGATAAAATACACAATTCGTAAAATAATTTTAAATCAATATATGAGTATTACCCTTATAAATAATACCCTTTGAATTAGTTTGGTTCGTGTGTGTGTGTGTGTGTGTGTGTGTGTGTGTGTGTGTGTTTATACATGGAGAGAGAGAGAGAGAGAGAGAGAGAGAGAGAGAGAATGCACAATAACTTGTTTTCTGCTTTGATATACTTGGAATGAAGCCTTATGGTTGTTGATTTTAATTGAAAGTAAGAATTTAGTGTTTTTATTCTCAGATATTGACATTTTTATTTTTAAACTTTCCTTAAAATTCGGAATGGTTTTAGAACATTTAAGTATTCACTCAACAAACATTTATTGAACACCCATTAAGTACCAATAACCTTCAGGTTATAAGGGATATAATGATGAATTAAATATAGTGTTTGGCTTCAAACTACTCACAAGCTAATGAGATCATTAGTGTCTGAAACAATTTTACCTTTTGCTCCAGCCAGCATGGGATTTCCAAACTTAGAAAATGTTGTCGAAATTCTGTCTATGAAGAAGCAAAATCTACTTTTGCCCACAGTGGAAAATTGTGGAATATTAGAAATAGCATTGAACTTGGAATAAATAGGTTGAGATTTGCATTCTGGCTTAGATACTCTTTAGCCTAACACCTTTTACAAAGCAATTACACTATCTGTGTACTTTTCACTTCTAAAATCAATGTGGTATTTATCTCATAGTCTGTATAGAAGAAATTAAAAGTTATGAAAATTGTATGTATGTATTTTTTTTTTTTTGAGTTAGAGTCTCACTCAGTTGCCCAGGCTGGAGTGCAGTGGCATACTCACAGCCACCGCAGCCTCGAACTGATGGGCTCAGTGGATCCCTCTACCTCAGCCTTCCGAGTAGCTGGAACTATAGACACATACCACCACAACCAGCTAATTTTTGATTTACTGTAGAGATGAGGTCTCTCCAAGTTGCCCAGACTGGTCTCGAACCAATCCTTTCACCTCGGCAATCTACTCATCTCGATCTCCCAAAATGCTGGGATTATAGGGGTGAGCCACCATGCCTGGCGAGTATGTATGTCTGATTGTGAAGTTTTTGATAATCTCCTTACTAAAGGATTTATCTCTTGAGTTCTGTGGAAGAATAATCACACTAGGCCAATTTTACTGATGAATTTTGTAGCTGAAATGTATAATATCACTTTTTTCATCATCATCCAAGTTACAATTTTCTCATGCTTTCTATATACCATGCAGTGAACCGAACTATATGCTTAGAACAGTGTTTCTTAACTTTTGCTGTATGCTACAACCATATAGGTAGCTTTTGAGAAACTTAATGCCTAGGTTGTATTCCAAACCAATTACATCTAGAATCTCTAGGGGAGGGACCCAGTCATCAGTATGTGCTAAAGTTCCCCAGGTGATTCCAATTAGTTGAGAACAGCTGTTTTGATTAATTATCTAATTAAATCTTTTTTTGAAAAACCTGTAGGTAGAGATGCTCATATTCATTTTATATAAAGGAAACTTAGGCTCAGTAAAATCAAAGATTTTATTCAATGTCACAGACCTAGTCAGTGACAGAGCTTGTATTCTAATCCAGGTCTTTCTGGTTTTAGAGTTAATGTTCTGTTTTCTATGTTCTGTTCATATAATATCACCTCTCTTTTGCCTGCACTTTAAAATGGAAGGTCTAAGATAAGAGGATTCTGAGCTCAGCTAAGTCTCACATTTTTAGGAAATTTCTTTCTTTTTTGGTATGTATTCTTTTGTGCGTATGGGTTAACATTTCAGCTTCGTTGAGGTCTTAGGAAACTTTATGAATGAAAATGTTCCCATTTCCAATGATAAAGCAAGGAGCTTCATTACTGGATAAAAATAATGGTAACAGTGATTTGACAAAGTGTGCAAAAATGTGGGTGAGGTGAAGAGGAATAAAATATAAGTTTAGTAATGCTTTAGAAAGCAAGTACAAATGATTAGCTTTTAGTTATCATATCTCTGGAATATATTTTTCCTTTATCTTCAAACTTTGTATGTTGTTTTGTGTTTTGTTGGACTTGCAATTAAAAATAACATAAAGTTAAAGTTTTAAAAATGCTATCTGTGAGTCTTAGACTTTTTTTTTTTTTGACTTTTAAGGAAGAGCTGAGTTTAATCCAGTCACATTTATTGTGCGTACTAATTTTTGATTGAGACATATTTCTGCCTTATTATTTTGTGTTTTCTGATTATTGCTTCCTATATTTTTCTACCTTTTTTAGATTTTTTAAAAGTTTTTTTTCATTTTTTTCCTCTCTAATTTTTAAAATTGTACTAGTTAGATACAAAAGAAGCAAAGACAGACAGTAACCAGGCATTCTATTAATATTTTCATTGGTTTTTCACAAAATATTGAAATATAACCAACATTAGTATTAGATATTAAAAGACAATCAACATTACACATTTACAATGTAGCTAAAGTTAACCCATATCTGTATAGTCCCATCCAAGATAAACAACAACAACAACAACAAAATTATTTCCCTTCACTCTTTTTCCCATCTTTTATCTTGTCTGCCTGGTTACCATGTTTTTATTTTCTGAAGATTTACTTGGAGTTGCTGTAAGAAATCTTATTGAATTATTAATTATGATTGCACTTCTATGAAACATTTTTGTTGAGATGTCATAAAGTAGACTGGTTAAGGGCAAAGGCTATAGAACTAAGTGGCCTTGGTTCCTTGCTGTTCTTTATCATCCACTAGCTCTGTGACTTTGAATAAGATACTTGGCCTCGCCGGGTTCGGTGGCTCAGCCTGTAATCCCGTGCCTTCGGGAGGCTGAGGTGAGTGGATTGCCTGAGCCCGCGGGTTCGAGACCTGCCTGGGCAGGTGAGACCTCATCTCTACAATAAATCAAAAAATCAGCCGGGCGTGGTAGCGCATGCCTATAATTCTGGCTACTTGGAAGGCTGAGGCGGAAGGATCGCCCGGAGCCCAGCAGGTCGAGGCTGCGGTTGGGCTAAAATGATTATATTTACAAATGTTTTATTTTCACTGCCTTATTTTTTAAAGGTCACTCTTGAGAGTAAATTAAGACATTATTATTAATTAATCTGGGATGAAAGTCATAAACAGGGACACATGATAACTCTTTTTATAGATAATTCATTAGAAAGCTTTTCATTAAAATATGTGTTTTGTCTCCATAAAAACAGTTTGATTGAATAAATAAATTCAGCAAAGATGCAGAATACAAAATCATCAGATAAAAATTAGTAGTGTTTCTATACATTAATAGAAAACTATCTAAAAAGGAAATAAAGAAAACAACATCATTTACAATAGCTACAAAAACCCCCCTGGGATATATTTAACGAAGGTAAAATATCTCTACACTGAAAATTATAAAACATAGATGCAATCAATTATAGAGGCACAAATATTTGGATGGGAATACTGTGTCCATAAATTGGAAGAATAGATATTGTTAAAATGTTAATACTACCCAAAGTTATACAAATTCAGTGCATAGTTCTTATTAAAATATCAATGCCATTTTTTTTCAAAGATACAGAAAAAACAATCCTAAAATTCTTATGGAACCTAAAGATTCCAAATAGTGAAAGCAATCTTGAGCAAAAAAGAGCAAAGCTGGAGGCATCACATTACTATCACACAACCTAACTTCAAAATAGACTACGAAGCTATGTCAACAAAAATAGCATGGACATATAGACCAGTGGAATAGAATAGAGAGTCCAGAAATAAATCCACACAAGTCACAGCCAACTGATTTTCAACAAAGTTTTCAAGGACACACAATGGGGAAAGGACAGTTTCTTTCAATAAAAAGTGTGAGCAAACTGAACACCTGCACACAGAAGAATAAAATTAGACCCTTGCTCTCACCATATACAAAAAACCAACTCAAATGAATTAAAGACATGTATGTAAGACCCGAAATTATGAAGCTACTTGAATGAAACACAAGGGAAAAGCTTTATGACATTGGTCAGGGCAACGATTTTCTGGAGATGACCTCAAAAGAATAGGCAACAAAAAGGCAAAAATAGCTCAGGCGTGGTGACTCATGTCTGTTATTCCAGCACTTTGGGAGGCCAAGGCAGAAGGATTACTTGACTCCAGGAGTTTGAGATCAGCTTAAGCAGCATAGTGAGACCTTGTCACTCCAAAAAATAATTTTTAAAAAATTAACCAGGTGTGGTGGCATGCATCTATCATCCTAGCTGAGGTAGAAGGTTCTCCTGAACCAGGAAGTTTGAGACTGCAGTGAGCAGTGATTGTTCCCTGTACTCCAGCCAGAGTGACAGAGTGAGACTCCAACTCAAAAAAAAAAAAAAAGATAAAAATAAACAAATGGAATTATATAAAACTAAAACGCTTTCACACAGCAAAGGAAACAGTCAATAGAGTGAAAAGACAACCTATAGAAAAACTAGTTGCACATCATACATCTGGTATGAGATTAATATGTGAAACATATAGGGAACTCAAATAACTCAACAGCAAGAAAATAAATAACCTAATTTTACAAAATGGTTTCCTTATTTCCCATGAATAAACATACCCAAAAGAAGACATACAAATGGTCAAGAGGTATATGAAAAAATGTTCAACATTACTAATCATTAGGGAAGTGAAAATCAAAACCATAGGAAAACAATACCTCATTCCTATTAGAATGGCTATTATCAAAAAGTCAAAAAATATCAAATGTTAGAGATGATGGGAGAAATGGAAATCCTTATACACTGTTGTAAGGAATGTAAAGTAACACAACTATTATGGAAAACAATATGGAGGGTCCCTACAAAATTAAAAATAAAACTGTCATATGATTCAGCAATTCCACAACTGGATATATATATATATATATATATATATCCAAAGGAAAGAAAATCAGTATGTCAAAGAGATGTTTACGCTCTCATATTGATTGCAGCAATATTTACAATAGCCAAGAGATGGAATCAGCTTGAGTATTCATCAACAGATGAATGAATAAAGAAAATTATTTTTATATATATATAAATTATATATATAATGAAATACTAGTCATAAAAAGAATGAAATCTTGGATAAGTTTGCCCATAGATAAACTTTAAGAAAATTAGAGAACTATGTTATGTGAAATAGGACGGTCCAGAAAGACAAATACCACACGAACTCACTCATTTGTTGAATCAAAAAAGAGTTGATGTCATAGACATAGAGAGTAGAAAAGTGGTTACCAGAGGCTATGGTGATGGGGGAAAGAAGATGAGTAGATGCTGGTAAAAAGATATAGAATTACAGTTATGTAGGTTGAATAAGCTCAATAGATCTATTGTACAGCATGGTCAATATAGTTAATGGTATTCTTGAAAAATGCAAATATTGGATGCTAAGTGTTCTCACCACAAAAATGACTGTGTACAGTAATACATTTTTAAATTAGCTAGATTTAATTATTTCACAATGTACATATACTTCAAAACATCACGTTGTAAACAATAAATGCATACAATTTTTGTTATTTAAAATTTTTTTAAAATGTGTATTTTGACTGAATATAGTGTCATGACTGTAATCCTAGTACTTTGGGGAACTGAAGTAGCAGGAAGATTGCTTGAGCCCAGGAGTACATGCCAGCCTGAGCAACATAGAAAGATCTCATCTCTACAAAAAATAAAAATAATAAATATATAAATTTGATGTGCATTTTGATTCATGCCAATTATTTTAAGCTTGCGGCCAATCATAAAGTAGATACAAAAACTTAGGTGAGAAATAAAAATAAATAAATAGACATGACTGGTTTGTTCTGTAAATGGTAATTAAGCATATGGTTAAACTTTCATCACTAATCCATGCAGAAAACATGGGCTGCTGAGTAGATCACCATGTGGAAAAAAAAAAAACCAGATTTCTAGTTAACACCACATAAAAAAGTGCACTGCAACCAGTTAGAGTAAAGACTGAAATGGAATATAAAACAATAAAACCATAAAGTGAATGGAATATAATGTCTACAAATATTTGTGTGATTTAACAAAACCTAAAAGCATAAGGTGAAAAATTAATTACTTGGATTGTGTCAAATTAAGGTTTTTTGATTCACCAACGAACATCAAGAGCAAAGATACAGATTTAGAAAAGATAAAACCAACAAGAAAAAATAGCAAGTACATAGGAATAAACCTTAACAATATGTTAAGATCCCTATAGTAAAACTATGCTACTGTATTAAAAGATATAAAACAAGACTCAAATAAACAGGGAGATATACCATGATCCTGATATATTCTGATTTTTAGGAAATGTCAATTTTTCTTCAAGTTGATGTATAGATTTAAGGCAAATCATATTTAAATTGTAAAAAGTAGTGAAACTTGATAAACCAATTTTATAATTTATATGAAAAATTAAAGGGTAAAAATTGCCAGAAGAGTTCTGAGAAAAAATACATGAAGGAGAGACTTGTTATTCCAGATATCAGAGTTT
Organism: Carlito syrichta; assembly: GCF_000164805.1. Taxonomy (NCBI): domain Eukaryota; kingdom Metazoa; phylum Chordata; class Mammalia; order Primates; family Tarsiidae; genus Carlito; species Carlito syrichta. The sequence continues at coordinate 138,535 of NW_007174137.1, forward strand.
TTATAAAGCTATGGCAATTAATACAGTGTGGTACTATTGCAGAGATAGACAACTAGACTAATAAACTAGAGTTGAGAGCTCAGAAGTAGACCTAAACATATATGGAACTTTGTACGCAAGAAGAGTATCATGTCTGAAAGTGGGAAAAGAGGAACTTCAATAAATAGAACTGGGAAAACAGTATACACATGAAAAAAAAATCACACTGGGTTTTTACTCCCCATTCTATACAAAAATCAACTCCATACTTTAAACCTTTGATAGGAAAATATAGGTGATTTTTTCCCCCAAATGTTAAGGCAGAGAGATATTTATAAAATAAGCAGAATAGTCAACCATAAAAAAGTAATTAACAAATGAAACTTTCTAAATAAAAAGTTTTGGTTGTACAAGGGAGGCCCAAACTTTACCTGTATGATGTCCACATGTATATCTAATCCTGAGTTGTACCCCACATCTTTAAAATAAAATAAAACGAGGAGGCTGGGCTCAGTGGTTCAGTCTGTAATCCCAGAACTTTGGGAGGTTGGGATGAGAGGATTGTCTGAGTCTGGGGGTTTGAGACCAGCCTGGGCAAATTGGTGAGACCTTGCCTCAACAATAAATCACAAAAACTAGCTGAGTATGGTTATGTGCGTCTGTAGTTCCTGCTACTTGGAAAGCTGAGGCAGAAGGATCACCTGAGCCCAGCAGGTTGAGGCTGTGGTGGCCGTGAGTGTGCCACCGCACTCCAGCCTGGGCGACAAAGAATGAGACTCCAACTTAAAATAAAATAAAATAAATAAAATAAAATAAAGCACAATAAATAAAATAAAATAAGGAGAACATATTCACAATACACACAGTTGCCAAACAGCTAGTATCAAAAAGACATGAAGAAATCTAATTCCCATAAGAACGCAAACACTTTTGCCAAGGAAAGAGTCCAATAAAACATAAGGTATGCAACCCTGATAATTAGGGAAATACAGAGAAATAATTTAATAGGGTATATTTGTATCCCCATTCAATTGGCAACTATTGTAAAGTACCACAATACCAAGAGTTGGAAAGGCTGTGGATTCACAGTATCTATTAAACACCCCTGTTGGGAATGCAAATTGATGCAACTACTTAGAAAACAGTTTGGCCTTACTACTGTAGAATATTTACCTACTCCATGACCCAGTAATTCTGTGCCTTAGGTAAATAACCAAGAGAAATCCAGAATTTGTGCACATGTTTAGCCAGAGACATGTAAAATGCCCACCCATAGTAGCACTGTCCACAATAGCAAAAACTTGAATTCAAACTATAAGAAACTTAGAAAATGCAAAAGACACCCTTATGGAAATTAGAACTGGCTACCAATTCCTGCTCAAAACCCCAAGTGCCCATGCCATAAGAGATAAGATAGACAAGTGGGATGTCATCAAACTGACAAGCTTCTGCAAAGTCAAAGAAAGTGGGGAGACAGTCCACAGACTAGGAGAAAATATTTGCCAATTGTGTATCTGACAAAGGCCTAGCATCTAGGATCTACAAGGAACTTAAATGTGCCGTAAAGAAAAAGCAAACAGCCCCATTCATTATAAAGCAGGCAAAAGATATGAATAGATACTTCTCAAAAGAAGACATATGAGCAGCCAATAGATACATGAAAAAATGTTCAATCTCACTAGTCACCAAAGAAATGCAAATTAAAACCACACTGAGATACCACCTAATTCCAGCCAGGATGGCCGTCATCAATAACACAAAAAACAACAGACGCTGGAGAGGATGAGGAGAAAAGGGAACACTTCACTATTGGTGGGAGTGTAAACTAGTACAACCTCTCTGGAAAACAGTGTGGCGATTCCTAAAAGACATAAAAATCGACCTTCTATATGACCCTGCAGTCCTCCTGCTGGAAATATACCTGGAGGAACTCAAATCACTCTTTGAAAAAGATAACTGCACACGTGTGTTTACTGCAGCATTATTCACAATAGCAAAAACATGGAACCAACCGTGCTGCCCATCAAAAGAGGACTGGATAAATACATGAGGTATATATACAAGATGGAATATTACGCAGCCATAAATAAGCACAAAATTATGAACTTCGCAGCAACTTGAATGGAATTATAGTCTATAATACTGAGTGATCTCTCACGGAAATAAAGAACTGAGTACCATATGTTCTCACTCATAAACGAACCTTAAACAATTATCAGTTGTGTGAAACTGCTCGGGGGTGGGGGAGCACACCTCATCAACAAAGGTTCCTGAATAATGAACATTTGTATACCTAACCCTGAATTGTACCCCACATGTTTTAAAAAAAATTTTAAAAAAACCCAGGCTGGGCTCGGTGGCTCAGCCTGTAATCCCGCGCTTAGGGAGGCCGAGGTGAGTGGATTGCCTGAGCCCGCGGGTTCGAGACCTGCCTGGGCAACTTGGTGAGCGCGCGTCTCCACAATAAATAAAAAAAAAATTAGCTGGGTGTGGTAGCGTGCGCCTGTCGTTCCAGCTGCTTGGAAGGCGGAGGCCGAAGGATCGCTGGAGCCTAGCAGGTGGAGGCTGCAGTGGCCAGGAGCGTGCCACTGCACTCCAGTGTGGGCGACAGAGTGAGACTCCAACTCAAATAAAAACAAGAAAAAAGAAAAGAAAAACTGAAAAGCACATAAACAGGGTAAGTGTGACATATTCACATATTCACATCCAATAGAATGACCTGTAGTAGTCACAATAAATGAAATACCGTAACAAGAAATTACAGGTACATCTTAGCAATATAGTACTATAACATTGAATGAAAAATTAATTCTCAAGTAAGAATTACAAGCTGCATAGTTTCAGTTTTATGATAAAATAATTCTAAATTACCCTATAGAGTAAATGTATGTATATAAACAGTAAAAGTACATAAAAGCATTTATATATAAAACAGTAAATATACACATAGAGAAATAAACTTTAAAAGCAATAATACTATCTGAAAAGGAAAGCTAGGACGATTGCTGCCTGGTTTAAGGTTGGTGGTAAAGGACACTATAAAATTGGATGTAGATTATCGAGGTCATAGATTGTGTTTTGGACTTGTGATTTTCCAGATGGCTATTATGTTACCAAATTTAATAAATGGGTGAAAGAAAGAAAGCCGGACATGCACAGACCAATTAAGGATCATGAGTCCCTGGATTCTGTGTCCTTGTGGTGTAACAAATAAATTAAATTTAAACCAATGAGAAACAAGTATCTCTAGACTACACAAAGAACAGAGATTATGAGTAATTTTTTTAACCAACTCAGCTTGAATTTACTTTGTTTTTACAGTGATTAGGCAATTCATTTTTTTTTTAAAGAAAATCAGACTTCAACAATTCATCCTACTGTACACAAGCAAGCTTGTCTGCTAATTTATCCCATTTTTTAAAATCAGAAAATATACCCATTGTAACTATATCTAACAAAACTAAGCCTGAGTTTCAACATTTGTGCCCTTACAGAGTTTTCTAGATTTGAACATTTCCCGAGTCTTGACATGACCATTACCTTACCAGTTCTCCCTGAGCTGCGTGTTAATTACCCTGCTTTCCTGACTGGATTTTATTCTAAATTCTTTGACCTGGTATGCTCCCTTCCTCCTTCACTTGCCTAAGTCCTTCGTGTGCTGTCATTTTCAACTTACATGTCACCTGGCAAACCTTTCCCAACCTCCCTACCACCCACTACTGCCTGGACTAAATTTTTCTTTCTGTATGACAGTGTCTTGCTATACTGCAGAATCCAGAAGATTAAATGTTTGCTGGTTTCTGCCCCCCCCCCCCGCATTAGATAGTGAGCTTCTGTAGGGCAAAAATTTATGCTTCATAACTTCATTCAGTTTTGTATTTTTTGAATCCTACTCCATATCACATATCTCTGTTTTCTTGATTTAGAGGTGTATTTCTTTATGTGCAGTTTAGGAGTTAAGTAGAATAAAACATCAATACCCTTTTTCTTATACTTCTGTGGTAGTAGTACATCTTACAACTTAAAAAAATTCACAGTTATGTTTATTGGATGAATGTTAAGTGCTGTAAATCGTTTATGTTTCAACAACTGGCTGCCAACCCCACCTTAGTCAGAGGCACAGGAGTTGTAACTGTGGCTACTGTTTTATCTGACAGCAAGGCTACCCATCTCACTGGAAAGGAGCTCATTTTCCAATCAGATATAATGAACACTTCAGGAAGGACTGTACTTAAAAGAAAGCATTGCTTCGTGGAGTTATGTCAACCCATCGACCATAGTAAATATTGACATAGATACTTTCTGCCTCTGTTGTCGATGGGTGAAACTTTACCTTTGTTTCTTGAATGATGCTTTAGAACTGCTTCAAGATATTAATTAGCAACAAAATGCACCCTATTGCCAATTTAGCTTATACTCTTAAAATAACCAAACAACCAAAACCAGAAGAAGTGATTGGTGTTGGGGTTTGTCTTTTTTCTGTATTGGCCCATGATGGCAGTGTAAGAAACCTAGAAAATCTAGACCACTCTTTAAAAAAAGTCATGAGCCTATTTTTCCGTATTCTCCCAAGATATATTTTATTCTCTGCTAACAAATATAACCCGAGGAGATAGTATGGTTAGTGGAAATGGAATGAGATTTAAGTTGAGACAGAAAAAAGTTTGAATTCTGACTTCAGTCTGCCACTTGAGCTACTTAATCTTTATGAGCCTCAGTCTTTCTGTCTTTAAAATAGAGATAATGCTATCTACACTGAAGATCATTGTTAGGGCTTCAGATAATGCACTTGGCACACTGGGGTAGAGTAAGTGCTCAGTGATTAGTTACCATTATTACTTGAATCTTTGCCTTTTTTGTCTCTTGCTTTCTTCTTTGCATAGGCTTTGGTTTTAGATCTATATGTATACTCTATTTTGCAGTGAGTATTTGTGAAGATTAACAAAGCTCTTTGTAAACCATCACTCTCGAATATCGATAATAGCTTTGTGTGACATGGGTGCTTTCTGATTTTCTCTGAGTGATAGTTGGGGTTCACAACTCTTCTGATTGTAAGCAGTTTGCTCAATTTGTATAAAAGGTTACATAGTACCTTAATACCTTGAATGTATGGGATGCCGAGTTAAGGGAAATCTGTTCATTTTATTCAGAATTGAACCCATCAAAACATTGTAAACTGTAAACAATTCTAGATTTAATCTACTTTTTTTTGTGCATTGCATTAGAGACACTTTTTTTTTTTGAGTTTAGAAGAGAAACTTGTGATCTGTGCTCACTGTGCATAGAATACAGACAGTGCTGCAAGATGGGCTTGATGCTGGCGTGTGCCCCTACTCTGGCCCTGGAGATGAGTTTTTTTAAAATGCAGATTTGTAACCCTTTCCCCAAGGCTAGAATGTCCAACCAAAAATAATTCTTTAGGTTTTGTTTAGCTCCCATCTAATCACTTCCCACATGTAGGTGTTTTTTTCTTTAAAGAAAAAAAAACTTTCCTCCTGATTCTGAATGAGAATTTAGTTAAATGCCTGTTTAAGAATTGATGAGTAATTTAAAGGATTTAGGAGAACATTCTGTGCTATTATATGCAAATACATGCCATGCATGGCTCCCTATGTCATTAACCTGGCAGTCATTTCATGCATGACTCCCCATCTTATTAAGCTAGCAGTATGGAATATTTGATTTACTAAACTGGTATGAACTACTTAGTGTGCTAATATAGGAATATAACTTTTAAATTTCTTTGGAATAACTATCTTCAAAACAGATTCTTGAAGACGATAACATTATTTTGACAGCTGTGCTCAGTTTCTGAATGTCTATTTTAGGAAGCTTCTTATAACTGGTGGAAATGTACCTGTGTGATTTGAATAAACCATACAATAATTGAAAAAGAAAACCATCATAGCAATAAGAGTCCTTTGAATTCAGTAGCAAGTGATTCGACAACACAGGTAAATAAATTTGGTGGAAATGTTTGCTTCTAGACAGTGTGTGTAACAGTATGTGGTTGCCTAAGAGTCTGCCACTAGGCTCCCAGTTACCATGATGTTCTAAAAACTCTTTTTTATAGCCAAGGCCCCCTGGCTTTCCCAGCTTTGGTTGCCATAGCAGCATTCATTGGCCATGGGATTTATAGGGGAAAAAAAAAAGAGGGAAGAGGGCTGCATATTTGTAAAGTTGGTGCAGTGCCAAATGTAGCAGGAATTATAAATTCAGGATACTGGATTCTTCCTTTAGTGTCCATTTCAGCTGGCGCCTAATGTCACCCACATAATCACAAACCACTCTGTCATCATTCAGACCAGCTGCATGAAATGAGACAAAGGGAAATTTAGCAGCAATGGAGGGAATGGTAATTTAAAAGGCTTTTAAATGATGTTTTCTATGTTTCTCAATCAACAATATTTTAAAGCTTTAATTCTTTTTTTCCTTATGATAGGATTTCCTTATTGTGCTGGCTTGACTGATAACATATTAGGACTAAGTTGGCAAAAAAAATGTCAGGGACTAGAAAAGAGGTCAAACAGATAAATCCAAAAGCAGTTCAAAGGAAATATTTGTAGTAATCTTCATTTCTGCTAGACTTTTTGCATTTAAATTACATAGTTAGATTTGCCTTCACTCTCTTTGACTAAGGTATAATTTTGAACCAGAATGTTCAATGTTTATCAGATATGCTCTTCAATAAATATTTCCAGGTTTGTGATATTATGTTCGTTGTTTCTTTAGTCGTGACACGTATTTCAGAGTTCACAAGGCAACAGGAAAAAAAATGTTCATGGGAGAAGAAAACCAAGTGAATAATCCAGGGAAGTTGGTGAACTGTGACATGTGTTGGGCTCATGTGAGCCATGAATATGTAAGGGGGGCTGGCTAGGCCAGGAGGAGGGGGAGGGGAGATGTCAGGTGGGGAATTTGTCCAAGAGAGGGAATATACAATGTGCTTCCTTGTAGCAATTCCAGGATTTTGGCTAGAATTTATGCTAGAATATACAAATGGGTGAAGTAATCCATTAAAATTGGAATAATTTATTGGTAGATGGTTGGAAATAGAGAAATGTGCTGTAAGAGAACCATTCATGTTTGACTGAGATTTTTCTTAGTTAAAAAATTATTTACGAACTCTTTATTCCAAATGTTAAATAGTGCCTGCATACATGGATAGATAATTAGACAAACAGAATAGAGATCCCAGACATCAACTCACCATTATCTGGGAAATCCAAACCACAGAGGTGGCTTTATGAATCAGTGGGAGAAGGAAAATTTCAATTTTCACTTTGAGGACAATTTGATTATCTATATGGAAAAAATGAAAAGGTTCACATGTCGTGCCATAGGAAAAAATAGAAATGAAATTTGAATGAAATACATTAAGTTCTTTAAGAAAAATATAGGTGACTATTTTTATGAATTTAAGGGAGAAAATGATTTTTTAAAAAGCTATGAAGGTACAACCTTCAAGGGAAAAATAACATGTTGGTTTGACAATAGACAACATGTATGGAAGCAAGTTAAAGTATAGAATATATTTTCAGTGCAACAGCTGACAGTGGATTGCTTTTCAGAAGGCTTCCTATAAATTAATAATTAAAAAAACAGATAAAAATAGCTAAACAATATGAACAGGTCACTCACAAAAAAAGAACCCTGAATTGCCAGCAAGCATCAAGATGCTCAAACTCATTAGCAGGGAAATGCAAATGAAAACAAAAATGATAAACTCTTTGACAAATATCAGATTGGCACAAATTTTCAACCTGACAATGCCATGTATTGCTGTATATTTTAGAAAAGAGTAGTGGGAATTTAAAATGTTATCAGCGTTCTGAAAAACAATTTGGCAACATAGAGTAAAATTTAAAATGTGCCTTCTATAGAACTAAGTAATTCTATATCTAGGTATACATATGTACACACAAACTATTACAGCATTAATCAAATGGGAAAGAAATGTATTATAGCATATTCATATTATGGGCTACAGCATGCCTATTAAAACAAATATAATAGATAAATGTTTTAACTTGAATAAATGAAAAGAAGTGGCAAAAGTAAGTTTTAGTATCAAACAAAATATGATAGCATTTATAATTAAATATGTAATTATGTCAATATAAAAGAGGTTATTTATGAGTACATGACTCTATATAAAAGCATAAAAATCTGGATAGGACGACTATACTCCAGATAAAGGAAAATAGGCAAAGAATTAAGAAGTGGCAAAAAGAACACATGGACTGAATCTGTAATGATTTCTTTCTTCAACAAAAATATCTATTACAGAAAGCAAGGCAACCAAACAATTAAGCGCTGCTAATGGAAGAACACTTCATCACCTCTGAAGTGGAGTCACCAAAATAAATCAGATCCTGAGTCCAATTAAACCTTGAGTCTCAACTCAACAACAAATTTATAGGAAATACAGAGAAAGGATAGAGGAACATTTCAAACCTCACAATGAGGGTGTCAGTGAAATTAAAACTGTGGCAACCTGGTTTCTTCAATAACAACAACAGAAAAATGCAAGCCAAATTGTAAGCCAAAAAATAAAAAAGATTCAGGGGAATGTTTAAAAGAGACATGAGGGCGCCACGGCTCACATCTGTGATCACAGCACTGTGGGATACTGAAGTGGGAGGATAGCTTGAGGTCAGGAATTTGAAACCAGACTGAGCAACATAGCTTAGACGCCATCTCTACAATACATTTAAAAATTAGCCAGTTGTGGTAGTGTCTGTAGGTCCAGTTAGGAGGCTGAAGTGGGAGGATCACTTGAGCCAAGGAGGTTGAGGCTTCAGTGAGATGTGATCGTGTCACTGTACATCAGACTGGGTGACAGAGTGAGAGCCCCATCTCTCTGAAAAAACAAACAAAAGATCTAAAAGTCTTATCAACCAATGTCAACGTGAGGGCTATGTTTGGATCCAGATTCAAACAAACAAAACTGTAAAAAGATACATTTATGAGACAATTGAAAATGCAAATATTTCCTGCATAGTCCATATGATTTTAGAAGTGTAATTCGTAATACAATGTGTTTTTCGACTATACAGTAAATAATTAAAGCAGTGGAGAGGGAAGCAGTCCCAGTTCTTATTTTTAACACAAATTAAGAACAGGGAACAATCAACTTTGGACACATCTCTAGAGTGGTCAGAAAAGTCTCGTTTATTCATTCATTTCACAGATATGTAGATAAGCTATCATATATCACACATTATACTCTTTTATATGTTGGAGATAAGTCAATAAACTCAATAAAAGAATATCCCTGCCCTTATGAAGCTTACATTCTATGAGGAAAAAAGACAGTAAACAAACACATAAATAAATAGTGTGTCATCTGGTAATAAGCATTAGATAGGAAGATAAAGTAGATAAGGACACAAAGGAAGGAAAGGTTTTTTTATATTGCATCAGGAAATATCTCACTAGAAAGATGCTGTTTAAACTGAGAGATCTGAAGGGCTCGTAGGCATGCCAGTAGTTGGGGTAGAGCATTCCAGACACAGGGACAATCATCGTGACTAGCCTGAGGTGGGACCTTATGTGAGGTGATCATGAAAGAGTGAGGAGGTTCCAGCTGCAGTGCAGTGAAAAATATGAAGAGTCAGAGATCACAGGAAAACAGGTCACATGGAGACCCGCAGACCTGCTTTACAAATTTGCATTTTACTCTCCACGAGGTGGGAGGCTGGCAGAGATTTTTAGTGGCAGCATGAACACTCTGACTTAAATTTATAAAGACTGCTCTTTTGTGTTTTGAAATTAGACCTTAAGGTGAGGGCAGAATCAGGAAAATCATTTAGCAGTCAATTACAACCATCCAATTGTTCATTTCAATCTCAGCACAATCTAATAACTCAACTTTTGATTTTCATCCTAAACCCTCAACTCCTGCAGTCATCTCTGTTTATTTACCCAAACCCAAGCCTCTCTTTCACACCCATGTCAAATCCTTTCAAAATGTTCAAGATGAAACACATTTTTTTCCACTGTGATAAAATAAACATAACATAAAAGTTATCATTTTAACCATTTTAAGTATGTACTCCTGTGGTATTAAGTGCATTCACGTTGTGAAACCATCACTACCATATATTTCCAGGATGTTTAAAATAATTAATTAATTAATTAATTTTAATTTAATTTTTATTTTAGAGTTGAGGGGTACAAGTGAAAATTTACTACATAAGTAGGCTCTACACAGGTGAAGTTTGGGCTTCTAGCTGGCCCTCTCTTCCCCTGGTGGTGGACCTGGTACCCAGTATGTTGCCATGTGCCAACCTCCTTCCTTTCTCTCCCCTAGCTGGGCCCCATGACTGCTGATCTCACCCCTGTGCTAATGTGACTAGTGTTCGGGGTCCACTTATGAGTGAGAACATGAGGTACTCAGTTCTTTGTTTCTGTGACCATTCACTAAGTATGGATGGTCTCCAACTGCATCCAAGTTGCTGCGAAGGCCTGAAGCCACTAAACACTAACTCCTCAAACCGTCTTCATCATTAGCCCCTAGTAACCATCATTCTATTTTGTTTCTCTATGCTTCTGACTAGTCTAGGTGACTCATGTAAATAAAATCATACAATATTTGTCTGTTTGTGACCTGGCTTGTTTTATTTAGTGTAATGTCTTTAAGGTTAATCCATGTTATACCGGTAATGTGTCAGAATTTCCTTGTATTTTAAGTCTAAATAACATTCCATTGTATGGATATACCACTTTTAAAAAAATTATCAATATTACCTTGATTTTATTTATTTTATTTTATTTCATTTTTACCTTAAAGATGTGAGGTACAATTAAGGGTTAAGTATACAAGTGGTCATTGTATGGGTAACGTTTGGGCCTCATTTTGGTCCCTATGTCGCCTGGTTTGAGATCAGGTAGTCTTATTAATGAAGTGTGTTCCCACTCCCACTCTCTACCCTGTCAGTTTCCCACTACCGCCAGCCAATCCCTTTCTTATAATATTATGATGATTGTTCAGAGTCTGCTTATGAGTGAGAACATGTGGTACTCAGTTCTTCGTTTCTATGAGAGATCACTGAGTATTACAGACTCCAGATCCAACCAAGTTGCTGCGAAGTTCATAGTTTTGTCCTTCTTTATGGCTGCCTAATATTCCATCATATATATGTACATTTTAAAAATCCAGTCTACTTTCAATGGGCAGCATGGTTGGTTCCATGTTTTTGCTTTTGTGAATAGTGCTACAATAAACATGGATACATATGTATCTTTTTTGTAGAATGATTGGAGTTCCTCCAGGTGTATTCATAGGAGGATTGCTGGGTCATATGGAATGTCAATTTTCAGATCCTTTAGAAATTGCCACACTGTTTTCCACAGATGTTGTACTAATTTATACTCCCACCAGAGTGTAGAAGTGTTTCCTTTCCCCTACATTCTTTTCAGCATATGTTGTTTTTTGAGTTATTGATGATGGGCATCCTGACTGGAGTTAGGCAGTATTTCAGTGTAGTTTTGATTAGGCAGTATTTTAGTGTAGTTTAGATTTCTTTGATGATTAGTGAGGCTGAGTATTTTTTCATGTATCTGTTGGCTGCTCGTATGTCTTCTTTTGAGAAGTGTCTATTTAATATACCACATTTTGTTTATTCATTCATCCTTCAATGAACTCTTAGGTTGCTTCCACCTTTTGGCTACTGTGAATAACGCTGCTATGAACATGGGTGTATAAATATCTGTTTGAGTTTCTGCTTTCAGTTCTTTGGGGTATATTTCAGAAACGGGACTGCTGGATAATTTGGTAATTCTATGTTTTATTTTTGAGGGATTGTTACACTGTTTCCCACAGAAGTTCTACTATTTTTACAATATGCATTTCTACCAGCAGTGCACAAGGGTTCCAATTTCTCCACATCCACACACCAGCATATGTCATTTTCTAATTATTTTTGATAACACATCTAATAGGTTTAAAGTAATATCGCATTATGATTTTGATTTGCATTTCTCCAATGACTGCGATGTTGAGCATCTCTTCATGTACTTGGCCATTTATGCATTTTTTTTTTTTTTTGGAGAAATATCTATTCAAGTTCTTTGTACATTTTAAAATAAGATTGAGTTTTTGTTATTATTGAGTTGTATGCATCCTTTATATACTCTGGATTTTATTCCCTAGTCAGATACATGAATTACAAATATTATCTCCCATTGTGTGGATTGCCTTTGCACTCTGTTGATTGTGGTCATTGATGTATAAACACTTTTATGATTGATGTAGTGCAATTTATCTATTTTTTTTCTTGTGCTGCCTCTGCTTTTTGTGTTATATCTAATAAATCCATGCTAAATCCAGTGTCATGGAGTTTTTCCCCTAAGTTTTCTTCTAAGAGTTTTATTGTTTCAGATGTTACATTTAGGTCTTCTATCTATTTTGAATTGAGTTTTGTATATGGTTTAAGGGAGATACCCAATTCCATTTTTTTTTACATGTGGATATCCACTTTTTTCAGCACTTTGTTGAAAAGAAAAAACTGCTCTTTCCTCCACTGAATGGTCTTGGCACCCTTGTTGAAAATCATTTGATCATTTGTGCAAAGGTTTATGTCTGGACTCTCTGTTGTAACCCTCCCAGGATTACTGCATAACTTCCTGATTGCTTCTGCCTTGACCTCGGCATCCTATTCTCAGTGAACTGCCAGAATAATCTCCCACCACTCCTTTCTTGAAAACTACAAAAATGGGAAAGAGTGTTCCTGAAAGAGATAGTCAAATTACTGTTTTCAATAAATGTACAATCTAGTTTCGGTCATTAAAATAGATGGGTGAAATCCCAAAGTTAAATAATGCCCAAGGAAATGACAAATCACTGTTACACCACAGGACATAGATGGAACAATCCAAGGGGTAAACAAACTTGTACATAAACATAGCCTCTGTAGCAGCCATTAGTACTGATTGCATATATTTTTGGTTCTCCAAAATCCAGCCTCATGGTGGGAATGTAATTTCTGTCTACTTTGTGATTGAGTGAAATCATGTAAGCAATTCTGGCCAATGAGCTGTGAGTTGTGAGAGGGTATAGCATGTAACATGTTCATGTCAGAGCATTTAATGTGGACATGAGACCCTTTTCTGATCATTTTCTCTTAGTTACCTCCTGGGTTTTCCAAAATTAAGTTGAGCACCACTAGTTATGCTTTTATATTGTGTGAGGCAACTTTATTCCTTCATAGTTGTACTCATCACAATTATAAGTAATTACCTGGTGATATTTTTTTCACCTAATATATTGAGATTTTCAAATTTTTTATTTTAAAGATGGGGGTACAGTTCAGGACTAGGTCTACAAGTGATCGTCGTGCAGGAAATTTTGGGCCTCTCTTTGGTCCTCACTTTACCTGGTTTGAGATCAGGTACCCATAATAATGTTCTCTCCCACACCCTGGCAGTATCCCCCTATTGCCAATCCCTTTCTTATAGTATTGTGATAATTGTTCAGGGACTTGTTATGAGTTAGAACATGTGGTACTCTGTTATTTGTTGCTATGATACATCATTGAGTATTATTGACTCTAAATCCATCCAAGTTGCTGTGAAGTCCATATGTTTGTCCTTCTTTATGGCTGCTTAATAGTCCATTGTGTATATGTACCACATTTTTTAATCCAGTCTAGTTTCAGTGCACAGCACAGTTGGTACCCTATTTTTGCTATTGTGAATCATATTGCAATAAACATGAGTATGCAGCTATCTTTTTTTGTAAAATGATTTGAGTTCCTCTGGGTATATTCCCAGTAGGGGGCTTGCTGGGTCATATGAAAGATCAATGTCTAGTTCTTTCAGAAATCGCCACACTGTTTTCCAAAAAGGTTGCACCAGTTTGCATTCCCACCAACAGTGTAGAAGTGTTCCTTTTTCTCTGCATCCTTGCCAGCACCTGTTGTTGTTTGTTTTACTAATGATGGCCATTCTTACAGGGGTCAGATGGTATCTAAATGTGGATTTGATTTGCATTTCTCTGATGATTAGTAAGGCTGAGCACTTTTTCATGTATTTGTTGGCTGCCCGTATATCTTCTTTTGAGAAGTGTCTACTCTTGTCTTTTGTCCACTTTTTAATGGGGTTGTTTTGGTTTTTCCCTTTTGACATGTTTGAGTTCCTTATAGATCCTAGATGTTAGGCCTTTGTCAGATATATAGTTGGCAGATATTTTTTTTCCCATTCTGTGGGCTGTATTCCCAGTCTCTTGATGGTTTCTTTGACTTTGCAGAAGCTTTTCAGTTTGATGAGGTCCTACTTTATCTCTTATGGCATTAGCATTTGGGGTTTTGATCAGGAATTTGTTGTCAGTTCCATTTCCATAAGGGTGTCTCCTGGATTTTCTAAGGTTCTTATAGTTTTAGTTCTTATGTTGGTATTTGATCCATTTAGAGTTGATTTTTGTGTGTGGTATAAGTAGGGGTCCTGTTTCAATCTTCTTCATGTGGTCAGCCAGTTTTCCCAGCACCCTTTACTGAATAGGCTCTCCTCTTCCCAGTGGTTGTTGGTGAAGGCTTTGTTCTAGATCAGTTGGTTGAGAAATTGAGGTGTTGCTTCCGGAATCTCTATCCTGTTTCATGGGTCCATATGCTTACTCTTGTACCAATACTAGACTGTTTTGATTATTGTAGCCTTATAGTAAAATTTGAAGTCTGGAAGTGTGATGTTTCCTGCTTAGTTTCTTTGGTTAAGGTTTGTTTTAGCTATCTGTGGTCATTTATGTTTCCATATGAATTTCTGTATTGTTATTTCCATGTCTGAGAAGAATGATGTTGGCAATTTAATGGATATTGCATTGAATCTGGTGATTGCTTTTGGTAGGATGGACATCTTAACAATGTTGCTTCTTCCTATCCATGAGCATGGGATATTTCTCCATTTGTTTAGGTCTCCTTAGATTTCTTTGAGCAGTGTTTTGTAGTTTTCATTGTAAAGGTCTTTCACTTCTCTGGTTAGGAGGATGCTGAAGTATTTCACTTTTTTTGTGGCTATTGTGAATGAGATTGTGCTTTTTATTTGGTTCTCTGCCTGCTTGTTGTTGGTATATAAGAATACAGCTGTCTTGTGCACATTTATTATGTACTCCGAGACATTGCCCAAGTCCTTTATCAGTGCAAGCAGATTTTTGACAGGTTATCTTGGATTTTCATGGTATAGGATTGTATCATATCATCAGCACAGAGGGATAACTTGACTTCCTTTTTTCCTATTTGGGTACTTCTGATTTCTTTCTCTTATCTAATTACTCTGGCTAGGGCTTCCAACACAATGTTGAACAAGATGGGTGAAAGTGGGCAGCCTTGTCTTGTTCTGGTTTTTAGGGGAAATGTTTCCAGTTTCTGTCCATTTAGCAATATGTTGGCTATGGGTTTATTGTAGATGACACTTTCTATTTTGAAGTGTGTTTCTTCTATACCTAGGTGTTTGAGGGTTTTTATCAGAATGATTGCTGGATTTTATCAAAAACCTTTTGTGCATCTAATGATATAATCACGTGGTTCTTGTTTTTACATTTGTTGTTGCATTTAATTACATTTATGGTCTTGTGGATGTTTGATCAGCCCTGCATCCTGGAGATGAAGCCTACTTGGTCATGGTGGATGATTTTTGAGATGTGTTATTGGATCTGATTTGCCAGAATCTTGTTGAGAAATTTTGCATCAGTGTTTATTAGGATATTGGTCTGTTGTTCTCTTTTTTGTTGGATCTTTAACCAGTTTGGTTATCAGTGTGTTGTTAGCTTCATGAAATGATTTGGAGAGAATTCTGTCTTTCTCGATTACCTGGAATACTTTCAGTAGGATTGGTATCATCTCCTCCTTGTACATTTTATACCGCTGGAAAGCCATCTGATCCAGGGCTTTTTTTTTGTAGGTAGCTTTCTTATAACAGAGTCAATTTTCTTGGTTGTTATTGGTCTATTTAGGATCTCAATTTCTTCTTTTTTCAACCTTGGGAGGTTGTATGATGTCAGAAAGTCTTCCATTTCATTTATCAAGTTTTTTTCCATATAGGTGTGCACAGTAATCTCTGATAATCTTTTGTATTTCTTAGAGGTCAGTTGTGATTTGATCTTTTGCATTTCTGATTGTGTTTATTTGGGCTTTCTCTCTCTTTTTCTAGGTCATTCTGGCTAGAGGTACAACAATCTCATTTATTTTTATTTTTTATTTTTTTGAGTTGGAGTCTCACTCTGTCACCCAGACTGGAGTGCAGTGGCTGCTTCCAGCCACCGCAGCCTCGACCTGCTGGTCTCCAGCGATCCTTCTGCCTCAGCCTTCCAGGTAGCTGGAACTACAGGTGCGTGCTACCACGCCCAGCTAATTTTTTTATTTATTGTAGTGATGAAGTCTCGCCAAGTTGCCCAGGCAGGTCTCGAACCCGTGGGCTCAGGCAATCCATTCACCTCTGCCTCCCAAAGCACGGGATTACAGGCTGAGCCACCGAGCCCGACTTATTTTTTCAAAGAACCAGCTTTTTGTTTTGCTGATTTTTTTCTATGACATTTTTCCTTCTATGTCCCATATTTGGGCTTTTACTTTGATAATCTGGATTCTTCTCCTAAAGTTAGGTTTTAGTAGTCTTCTCTTTCCAGCTCCCTTATGTTATTTTTTAGGCTCTCAACTTCTGATCCTTCCATTTTCTTGATGTGTGCTCATAGAGATATAAATTCCGCTCTTGCAACTGCTTCCATGGCATCCCAGAGGTTGTGGTAAGATGTTTTTTCATTTTGTTTTCAGGAATCTTTTAATTTCTGTTTTGATTCTGGTGTTGACCCAGTTGTCATTCAGCATTATGTTGTTTAGTGTCCATGTCTTTGTGGGTTTGGGGGGAATTTTGTTGGTGTTGATATTTATTTTTATTCCACTGTGATCTGAGAAGGTGCATGACAGTATTTCAATCTTATGAATTTGTTAATGCTTCATTTATGGCCAAGGGTGTGATCAGTCTTGGAGTACATCCCATGTGGTGGTGAGTAGAATGTTTATTCTATGGTTGTTGAGTGGAATATTCTGTAGGTATCTATTAAGTCCATTTGGTCAAGTGTCAAGTTGAGGTTCTGGATCTCTTTGTTGATTTTTTTGCCTTGATGATCTATCTCTAGGGTTGTTAGTAGGGTATTTAAGTCACCAGCTATAATAGTGTTAGAGTCAATATCTTTTTTTGTTGTTTACTTAATAGTTGCTTTATAAATGCTGTTGCTCCTGTGTTGGATGCATATATGTTTAGGATGGATATTTCTTGTTAATGAATTGAACCTTTTATCATTATGTAGTTTCCTTTCGTATCTTTGTAAATTTTTGACAGCTTCAATGTTGTTTTTTTCTGATATTAAGATCATGACTCTTGCCTTCTTTTGTGATCCATTTATGTGGAAACTTGTTTTCTATCCTCTAACTTTGAGTCTGTGTACATCCCTTGTAGTGAGATGAGTTTCCTGGATGCAGCAAATAATTGGGTCATGTTGCTTATCCAGTTTGCCATTCTGTGTCTTTTCAGTGGTGCATTTAGTCAAGTCACAATCAGGCTGATTATTAAAATGTGATATTTTATCTCCATCATGAGGTTCTTATAAAGTTTTTTCTTTGTTTGCTTTCTTTTAGCTTTTGGGTTGATGTATGTGTGTGTGTGTTTTCAAGTTTGCTGTTGTGATGTATTCTTTGTTGATTCTGTGTTCTGCTGTTCTCTTGGGAAGTGTGTGGTCATTCTTTTTTTTCTTTCTTCTGTGCTTGATACCTTTTTAAGTATCTCCTGTAGAGCTGGTCTGGAAGCTGCATAGTCTCTTAGAGATTGGATGTTTGGGAAGGATTTTAATTCTCCATGACTGATGAAGCTGAGCTCAGCTGTGTAGGAAATTCTTGGTTGAAATTGGTTATCTCTGAGGACTTTTAATATTAGACTTCAGTTGCTGGAGTCCAGCTCCAGGAGAGAGTCGGGGCCTGAGTGGGGAGAATCAGGAACGGCGAAGAAGGACGACAGGAGTCAAATTCTTGGGTAGAGTTCAGAACTCTGCCAAATTTTATTCAATTCTTATGTGCTTACATAGTTTTTTTACTGACCCCTGTACCCACAAAAATGCAACACATGTTACACATTAAATGTTTACATCATGTTTTTTCCTTTTGTTTATGGGGAAGTTGACCTTTACAAGTTTCATTTTGTTCCTTCCTGCTACCGGTGGTGTTATTTATGTCTGAATCAACAGATAGGAACAAAACACCAGCTACCAAGAATTTATCAGCCACAACCTGTGACCTCTAGGCCAACTGAATCTCTTTCCTTTGCTATTCTATTTCTTTCCTTTACTAATCTATTTTCTTAATACACTTTTAGCAGTAATATATTGACTTGTTTTTTCTTTTATATAACCACCCTTATCTTACCCACTACGAATTCTTTAATACTCTATATTAATTAATTAAAAAATTTAACTTTCTTAATTTTAATTGTCTTTTCTATATTACTTGCTATTTTCTTATCACCTATTTTACATTTTATATTTCTAAACAAAACTTAAGTCTAAATCTACACTTACATGAAATTAATCTTACTTCTAATCCTAAATGTATTTAATTTTAAACCTGCATTAAGTGTGTATAATTTTAAGTTTACCTTAAAACTTAATTATTTCCTATTCCTTCTATTACTTATATTTAACTAATACCTACATCTATAATAAACATTTATCTTTTAATTATAAC
Source organism: Carlito syrichta (assembly GCF_000164805.1). Classification (NCBI taxonomy): domain Eukaryota; kingdom Metazoa; phylum Chordata; class Mammalia; order Primates; family Tarsiidae; genus Carlito; species Carlito syrichta. The sequence continues at coordinate 157,236 of NW_007174137.1, forward strand.
TGTTATTTATTTAATTCTAATCCTTACTTTAATTTTAACCCTCTTTCTATAATGTTTCTTAAATCAAAAGGCATGTCTATGACTTGTTTTTCCCAAAGACACCTGTTTTTGGAGACACTCTGTCTCAGTTTCTCACTTCCTTATCAATCACAACTGTCAATGTTGTTACTTATAAAGGGTATGAGGAAGTACTTGTTTTTCTTTTTTAGCTAAAGGTTATAAAATTTCATGGAAAGGGGGTAGTAAAACATTCCCTTGTCCCTTCGGGGGGAAATTTTTGCTGTTGAGTCCTTTCTACATTTCTATACATAGGTTTACTGCTAATTCCACATCCTTGCACATTCTAGCTAATTGTTTTGTTTATCAAGGGAAATGTTTTTCAAGCCTAAGCACGCATTCCTTTAAGACCAAAAGGAGTCCTTCAATAGGATCCATGGGGCTCTGCCTCCAGCATGGCCGCTTCCCGCTGGGGCTCTGCTCCCAGTCAGCATTTTTCCCATTTTCGGGTAACCTCCATTTTGCCTCTTTAGGGGTTGCAGCTGCTGGCATCCAGTCCCTTCTAGCTTGTAGTACTTCTGCCAAAAGGTTTGCTGCTATTCTGATTGGTTTTTTTCCAGTAGGTAGTCTGACCTTTCTCTCTTGCTGAATTTAGGATTTTTTTCTTTTGTATCTACTTTGTGTAGGTGATTACTATGTGTCTAGGGGTTGGTCTTCTCATTTGATGTTTTGCGGGGGTTCTCTGTACCTCTTGTGTTTGGATGGTCACATCTCTGGTGAGATGAAGAAAGTGTTCTTGGATAACCTCCTGAAATATTTGCTCCAGGGTGTTCTTCATTTCCCTTTCTTCTTCTGGGATACCAAACAGGTGTAGGTTCGGCCTCTTGATTAATCGCACATCTCTTGTAGGCTTTGTTCTTTCTTTCTGAGTTTTCTTTCTAAGTTTTTTACAGATTGGGTTAATTCCATGTTTTATTCTTCAAGGTCTGAGATTCTTTCTTCTGCTTGATTAATTCTGCTCTCCATGCTTGTCATCTTAGTATTTATTTCCTGGATGAGATTATTTTATGGCCAAAATCTCTGTTACAAGTTCTTTCAGTGTTGCATCTTGTCTTTCTTGAGTCTTATTTACTCTTTCCATTCACTCCCTAATCCCTGTTGCATTCTGGGGCCAGTCATTGGTGACTTCTTTTGTTTGGACTCTGAGGTCTGATTTTTCAGGTGTTTTCTCTTTGTTACACTGGAAATTACCTGTGGTGTTCTATTGATTTTTCCCCCTCATCTCTGACAGATCTCTTTCTTTTCTCTTTAGTTCCCTTATTCAGTGGTAGTGGGAGAGGCTTTCACTTCTGTTGTTTGCCCAATCCTTTATTCCTCCCTGGTGAGGGCTCTGAATTTGTTCTATATTGAAACAAGGATGTGGGTGGGAAACTTGTTGTCGCTTGTAGTTCTGAGAGTTGAATAAGGTGGAGGATGGGAAACCAGAATTCAGAAACTACTTGTACATCACTGTTCACTGATTGTGGTATGGGTTCCCTGAGACTCACTTCCCACCACCACTGTATATGACAGTGTGATGGGTATGTGTGTGTATTCCCTGAATCCAAGATACAGTAACAGCAATGAGAAGAATAGAGAAAAATAGAATAAAATAAGGACAAAAATTAAAAAAAAACACTGAATGAAAGCAAAAACCAAAGTAAAAACAATTACACACACACACGCAAACACAAACACATGCCAAAACATACTGGAATAACAACAAAGCAAAGTAAAGCTAACAAAAACAAACAGGAAAACCAAACACACACAGACACCCAACACAAAATTAAAAGAGAGAGAAAAGAGAAAAAAAGAAAAAGAAAAGAGTGAAAAATAATAAGAATTCAAATCGAACCCTCACATATATTCACATACACATTAAACTAAAGTAGAGATGAACAAAAAAGCAAAACCAAGTCAACAACAACAAAAAAACTGAATGATGAACATTCAATCATTCATGTACACACATAAACAGAGAACATAAAACAAAAGAAGAAAGAAAAAGAAAAAAACAATGCAGGGGGAATGTAGATCAAATCCTCACTACACATTCATGCACAAAGAAAAATATAAAAACATTTTTTAAAAAACAGACCAAAAAAAAAAAAATTCCCTCTTGTGGCAGGTTCTGTAATTGTTCCTCTTAGCTGCTTCTCTTTTGTCTCCTGCAGAGCTTTGGCCTCATTCACAATCTCCCCAGTGTCTGACCCAGGGAAGGAGGAGGGATAGTAGGGGTGGGTGGGTCTTCAGTTCTCCCTTCCCATTCTCATATGACTGGAAGATCCCCTCCAGTGGGAAGGTGCAGGATTATCTCTTTGCCAGGTACTGGCAGGGTGGGGGGATACCCCAACCAGGCTTATTCTGGAATAGAGTCTTCCTACTGTGGCTCTGCCTGGGTTTGTCCCTCTCAGACATGCCCCAGCTGTGTGGGTCTGATGTTTAGAGGATTGCTGGAGAGGAGGGTGTTGGGTTAGCCTTGGACTCACCACTGGTCTCCTTGGAGGTCTTCCTCATCCTTTTCTGGCTATACCCTTGGTCCTGCAGCTGAATCAGGGTAGGGGATGAGGCACTTGATACTCAGCACTTGCCCTGTCTTTCTAGAGTTTGTGCTTTTAGAATATTTCCTCTGGGTCATGATCAACCCTTGAGTAGTTAATCCACTGGTCACAGAGACTGGGTCTGTTGCTCCATGGTGAGCAAGCCAGAGCACTTTCCTGTCCAGTTTTCAAGATGGTGGCAGGGTGCCTCTTTTGTCTTCTCCAGTGGGGCTCTGCCTCTGGGCTCCTTCACTGTGCTTCCTCCACAGCCCTTGCTGCCAGTGTCCAGCCAGGTGCTGCAGTAATGTGGCAGAGCCTGGAGCTGGCAGACTCTCCCGCTGCAGTGGAGAAGCAGAGCCTGGAACCGGCAGTTTCTTTGGTAACTTCTCTTTGGGAAGGACTTTGTTGGTTTAGAAAAAATGACACTCAGCTTTTGCACTCCAGAAAGAGCTAGGGACCAAGCAGAGCATCTGTGGCACCATTCATTAATCTAACACTTCACCAGGAGACCCCTGGCCTCTTGCTTCTGAGCCCCCAGTCAGCCATTAATATGCTTATTTACTCACCAACACATATGCAAAATTTTTCATACACTTACTCACTGGGACTCATATAGTCTGACTGGCTCTGCTACCATCTTCCTCTAAACTCTATATTGAGATCTTTAAATAAAGGGCTCAGGTACGTCTTGTTCACCCTTCAGGTACCAAGCTTATTACATATATGAAACATTAAGGAAAATATACAAAATAAGTAGACTAAGATTTGTTCTTTGTGTTCTGCATTACATACATAATTGTAGTTGAAGTGGGAAAATGGTAGTTCCATTTGGGGTTTTAAGTAGTTATCAAAAATTTTTAAAGTTTTAAAAGCAAAATGTCTGTATAGGACTCATTTAGAAAGTTGATAGTTCTACATGCAATCTCAACAATCATTAGGTTGAGTAATACAAGAGTTAAGATTATGTAATATTTTACAAAAATAGTTGAAAAGTCTTTACTCAGTACCCCTATATTATGCTGTTTATAAATCCCAAGCAATGGAAAAGCTAGCAACTCAAAATGTGTTTTTGAAGGAAAAACAAATTCAATGTATTGAATTTTGCTTTATTTTTAAGTTTCCAAGCTTGTGAAAAAATTTTTAATTTCTGCATTTAGCAACATCATATAATTAACTTAGCTGTGTTCTGATTTTGAATAAAGATTCGTGTATTGCTAAATTATGCTGCATTGTGTTGATTTCTTCAATCTCAGTATTGAAAATGTTAAAAAAAGATTTCTAAGCATTTTTACCAAAACAAATTCCCAGTGTCTTTACTATGCTACATGTGAGAGCTCATTGGAAACATTCATTAATCTAGCAGTTTATGATTTTAATTTCCAGATGGAATGACTAGCATTTCTGAGTTTTTTATATTCAAATTACAAACATAAGACCTTTTCAGGGGTCACTGGAGGCAAATAATTTAGACCTAATATTTTCCTAAGTTAACCACAGTGCAGTTTATGTAACTAATTGAAAATATTTATTCTGGCACTATTATTATTTTTAAGATTTTGTTTTTAAACAACTTATGTGGACTAATAATATACATATGACCTGTCTTGGAGTGTTCTTTTTGTTTCATTTCATTTTTATGTATTTGACCCTTGTTACTTATTTTTTATTTCTTGTAAATTGGTTATATAAAAATACTGGGTACTATTGAGAGACCAGAAGTGGGGTTCATTGGTGCAATCTTAAATTCAGATAATCACATTACTTTGTTAATTACTTTATTCCCTTCTTTCCAGAAAGTAGTTTGAGGAAACATAAAATCAGTATTCTCTCATTAACAAGAGAAATATTTAATATATTTAAAACAGCATTCATTGAAGAAGAGCAATAAGGATGACTATAATACAGGCATATTCCCATTATGTTCAGGGAATGCGTTCATAGAAATATGAGCAGTTATTGAATCAATTTTTTATGGGTCCTTATAACAAAGACCTTATGAGAAGCTTTTCCGTTAGTATAATGAAGTCACAACTCTCTTTGTTTAATCCTTACTAGATATTGTGTGTGATCTATAAAAGGTACTCTTCACAATGCCAAAGAAATTCCACCAATTTCAGTTGAGGATAAAAAAATATATCATTTCACATGTATATGATGTAAATGTGTGGTTTAAAAATAATGACATAAAAATAAATAAATACCTGTGTATGGATCACTCAGCTGAAGAAAGAGTTGAAGCTCCCAAGAGCCCCCTTCCATCACACCTCCCTTCCTCCCTCTCAAAGAGCCAGCAGTTTGAATTTCATATAATCACATTCATTTGCTTTTCTCTATAGTGTAGCCACACATCCTGTAAATGTATTTCTAAAGTTGGAATGGTTAGCTTTTTCTTTTTTGAACATTTTTACTGGATCCTACTGTATTTCTTTTCTGTAACTTGCCTTCCTCACAAAATATTTATATTGATATATGCTGCTGTAGAAGACCTATTCTGTCATATGAATCTACTATCATTCATTTATCCATTCATGATTCTAATTCCTTTTTCTATTATGAACAGCGTGGTTAAAAACATTTTGAACATCTCCTGATGTTCATGTGCAATATCTCTAGGATATATGAAGGGGGACCCCAAAAAACCGGAATTATCTTTTGGAGAGTGGGCCCCTTGTAGTACAGGCTTCCCCCACTAGGTAATTGTTCTAGGAACACAATCAGCATCAGTGTACCAGCTAGCATTGTTATGAGAGGTTGCATTTGGTTTCAGTGAAGGTTTTTTTAAGATTGTTTCAACGTGTTTGTCCTTTTCATAATGGGGACTCACAAGCACATCTGCCCACATCACACTGAGAGGTCAGCAGTTTTTGACCAACAACAGCATGACCCTCGTCTCCCACCCTTCCTATGCACCTGATCTCAATCTGAATGACTTTTTTTGGTTTTCCCAGATGAAAAAGTCTTCAAAGGGAAACATTTTGCCAATGTGGAGGGGTGAAACAAAAAACGGCAGAAGCACTCAAAGGCATCAAAATTGATGGTTCAAAAACTAGGCAGTGAAAAACTGGAAGCAATCATGTTGTGCATCAAAAGAGGACTGGATTAAAAAAATGTGGTACATATACATGATGGAATACTAGGCAGCCATAGAAAAGAACAAAATCATGAATTTTGCAGCAACCTGGATGGAACTAGAGTCTATAATACTGAGTGACCTCTCACAGAAACAAAGATCTGAGTATCACAGGTTCTCACTTATATAGTGGACCTTGATCATCCAACGTAATACCATAAGAAAATGACTGACAGTGGTGGGAAACTATGGGGGGGGGAGGAGAAGGGAGATAGGATTAATGATAGTAAATATCTGTCTGGGGACGGGGAGACACCTCTTATCAACAAGGGTGCCTGAACGAAGCATATTTGTAACCTAATCCTTAACTGTACCCCACAATATCATAATAAAAATATTGATTATAAAAAAAAAGAAAAAGCATCGATAGGTGAATTAAATCAAATGGAGAGTACTTTGAAGGTAACTGAAGTTTAAATATGTAAGAATAAATACACAATCTTTTATAAATAAATTCCGATTTGTGGGGGTGATCCCTCGTAAACTTGAGGGTAGGATTACTAGTCATAGATTACGTGCCAGTGGAACTTTACTATGTGAGAAGAAATTATTTACTAAAGTAGTATCAGTTTACATTTCCATTCTTATTTCTGTACATTCTTTCCAACATTTAACATTGCTATATTTCTACTTTTTAAAAAATTTGGTGATTGCGAGATTAAGGTTTTAATTTGCATTTCATTTATTACTAACAAGGTTAGACATCTTTTAATAGGTTTACATATTCTATTTTTTAGTTCTGCAAATTTCTATTTCTGTCCAGAGTAGGTAGTCTCTGAGATGGACTCCAGTGATCTTGCCTTCTTGTGTAATCATGTCCCCTTGAGTGAGGGCTCGGCTTAGTGATTTGTGTGTAACAAATAGAACAAGTCAAAATATGATGAGATGTTGAATCTGAGATTAGGTTACCAGGACACTAGCTTCAGCTTGCTCTCTCTCACCATTTTACACTTGAGGGAAGCCAGAGGCCAGATTGTAAGCTACCAAATGAGGAGGCCCATGTATTGAGGAACTGAGGAAGGAGACCTGTGGCAGATAGCTTCAAGGAATTGAAGCTCTCCATCTGAAGGACTGGCAAGAATTGACTTCCGCCAATCATCATGCAAGCATGCATGACTGTGGATCCCTCCTCAGCAGAGCCTTCAAATGAGACTGCAACATCTCCTGATACCTTGATGGCAGCTTTGTGAGATAATAAATGTTTGCTCTTTTATGGCTGCTGAGTTTTGGAGTAATGTTGTTATGCAATAAATAGATAATTAATAAAATGACTTTTGAGTTTGTTGCTTGCTATGGCTTCATAGAAGTTCTTTATATATTCTGGATGTAATCATTGTCAGTTTTATGTGTTACACTAATATTTTTCAATATTGTAGTTGTAACACCTTTCTGTTATGCCTTTTTAAGGAAGACTTGATAAACGATGAAACACACATATATATTTTTCTATATGTATCTTAATATATAATATAGTTCTATATAGAATATGTTAGATATATTAGATATGTAGCATGTATTAAGATACATACACATATATCTGTATATACCAGGGTGCCAAAAAATGTATACACATTTTAAGCGATGTTATCTATGTATTATTTTTAGTTTGCCATAATCAGAAGTGTCTGATTGCTGATGGTACACACTTTGAGCACTTCGTATAATTGCAGTAGTCAAATGTGACTTTTGTTCATCTTTTGTTATTGATATATATTGAGCATTACAATTTTAATATAGGTTTTTCCTTTCTTAAAATGTGTACACATTTTTTTGGCACCGAGTGTGTGTCTCTCTCTCTCTCTCTCTCTCTCTGTGTGCGTGTGTGTGTGTGTGTGTGTGTGTGTGTGTGTGTGTGTGTGTGTATTTACCTTTCAAAATTCATGAACAGGAGCCATTGGCCTTACTAGGACCAGGAAACAAATGACAACCATCTACCCAACATAAGCTAAGATTTCTACAAAGAAATAGTCATATAAAGATAATCAAATGTGCTCAATCATGGAATTAGACAACTTTCAGAAGGTTGGCTACATGATGTCCAGCATGCCATGGAAAGGACATTTAGCAGTTTCTTTTGTGACATATAAAAAGTCACCCACAAGTTTTTTCTAGCAGTTATCCCTAATCTCTCTCTCAAGATTATTTTTTCCCTTAAACAAAAATACACAAGTCAGTGTCCTATCAAGATTATTTTGATTCACAAAAGGATTGCCTTGTTTACATTGTGGTAATTATTTACATAAGTGTACAAGAATAGTAATAACCTCCTTGAGTTGCTTTGGAAATATGGAGGTATGCAGTATTGAGAAATCACTGAGGACACAGAATAACATCTGTTTAGAAGTTCTAATAAGAAATCTCAGATTGGACTTTTAAAATCTTCTGTTTTTGGTATTGCAAGACTAATAAACCAAACTCCTAAGCTCTTTTTCCACTAGACTTCACCTGTAGCATAAATTTGCAGGCATTTTCCTCTTCCTCGAGGTTCATTATTCACTGATCAGTTGATGGGTATTTAGGTTGATTCCACATCTTTGCAAATGTGAATTATGCTGCAATAAAATCCAAGTGCAGGTGTCTTTTTTGTATACTGTTCTCTGTTCAAAAAGGAGGACAGATTTCTACTTCTACTTGAAGAAAAGTGTTCCTAAAAGAGCCAATGATTCAAAATGGATCCCAAGTTGCTAACTAGACCTAAATGTAAAATAGAGCTAAATGGTCATTTGCAGACTAAGAGCCACACATGTACTCTGAATTCTTCAAAAACCTGCACCTTTTAACTTTTGGGACCGTCACAGTTCAGCTATATCAACCAATTAGAGCTCAGCTGTATTGACTAATCAGAACTAAATAAATTTGAATTCATCATTTGCATAAATGAACATGAGTGGAAACCTGGGAAGGTATTTTTGCTATAAAACCTGAACCTTCTATTTGTTCTCTGGATCATGCCTACATTTTACACTGAAGACTGCTTCGCCTCAATTTGCAAACTGTTCATTGGAGTAAAGTGTCTTTCCTTCTTATTCCATTTCAGAGAGGTTTTGTTCACAAACCTATACAAATTACTCTATTGCCATGCAAAAGAAAAAGTTATTCAGTAAGAGTTTCTGAATTGTGGAGAACCAGATATCACTTTTAAATATTTTATTTCTGTTTATAAAAGCAATCTATTAATTTAAGGTTTAGAGATCTTTTAAGATGAGAAAGTATTTCCTTATACAGCCATAAAAAATGCAGCTCTAAAATAACCTCAGCAATATTTCAAACAAGTAACCATGATAAATATATTTTAGTCAGTTCAATGAGTGCTACTTAATTAATTGTTGTTTGCCAAACTTGGTTTGGCAGTCTGACCACATGAAATCTTTTACCTTTGGACTAAAAAAAGTCCTGAAAATGCTGACTCAGTCGAATGGTATGGTCCAAAATTATCTAAACAATGTCAGCTCAGGAGTTTGTACCCAAGAGTCTGTTCTTTGAAGTATGAGTTGCTTGGAGTACAGTTGTCCTTCCTTATCCTCGGAGGTCATTTCAAGACCGCCAGTGGATGCCTGAAATTGTGAAAAGTATTGAACCCTATATATGCTATGATTTTTTTCCTTATTTAGTGGAGAATTTTCATCTTTTTATTTAAAAGAAGCACTTTACATTTCACTTTGGCATATCCTAATTGTCTGCATTGCTACTTTGGGGCAGTTATTAGTAAAATAGGCTTTACTTGAACACAAGCACTGCAATATACAACAATTGATCTGATAAGCAAGATGGCTACTAAGTAACAAGTGGGTATCATCTGCAGTATGGATGCACTGAACAAAGGGATGATTCATATCCCAGGCAGGAAGGAGCTGGATGGTGCAAGTTTTCATCAGACTACTCAGAACAGTGCACAATTATAAACGTAGAAATTGCTTATTTCTGGAACTTTCCATTTAATATTTTTGGATTGTGGTTGACCACAGATAACTGAAACTGTGGAAAGTGAAATTGTAGATGGGGGGACTACCATGTATCTTGTACACTCGTATCTATGAGGTTCTCAGACTGTCATTTTGGAAGACAAAATTCATGTCTGTTATTTATAGCTGAGGTTTCATTAGAGGCAAGAACCCATTAGAGTATATAAAACATGATCATATAGTATGTTATCTATAGATAATGAACATTTAATAACCGTGGTTGATTTATAACTGCAACTAGTAATATAGTAATATCAGAATGGAAGACAGTGATATTTACTAATTGGGAATAACAAATGACTGTTTCATAAAAATTGTGGTCATTCTGCTTTCTGAGGGTAAAAACATAATGCTCAGAAGGGGCATTGAGAAAACTTTTTTTTTTTTGAGTTGGAGTCTCACTCTGTGGTCAGGACTGGAGTGCAGTGGCTGCTCCTGGCCACTGCAGCCTCGACCTGCTGGGCTCCAGCGATCCAGTAGCTGGAACTACAGGCACGTGCTACCACACCCGGCTAATTTTTGATTTATTGTAGAGATGAGGGGCTTGCCAAGTTGCCCAGGCGGGTCTCAAACCCTCGGGCTCAGGCAATCCACTCACCTCAGCCTCCCAAGGTGCGGGATTACAGGCTGAGCCACCGAACCCGGCTGAGAAAACTTAAATAAAGCCTACAAATTTAACCTGTAAAAGGCTGAGTGTCTCCTCTGGTCTAAGAACTCTTCCTTTGTAGCTCTTACATTGTTGACCTAATTAATAAATATGGTCAAAATTTAGGTCCAGTCTTGACAAAGCAATGAAAGTTATCACAGAGCATATAGGCATTTTATTAGAATAGATTGGTTCATGAATGCTTCAACAACAATACTTAGCTACCTAGTCATTCAAAACTGACAGTACAACATTTAAAAATAAATGTAAGAGACAGTACTATTGTAAGAAACCTTAGCTCTTTCACCATGAAGAAAACTGTTTTTGATATTGTTGTTAATATAGTCAAGGACATGGTAAAGATAGCGTAAAGTACAAAAAACAATTCTTCTCAGAAACAGAATTTCTGTGAACTACATAGAAAAGAAAAGGTAAGGCTTGAGTGTGGTGACACACACCTGTAATCTCAGCAATTTGGGAGGTGGAGGCTAGAGAATTTCTTGAGGTCAGGAGTTCAAGACCAGCTTGGGCAACATAATAAGAACCCACCTCTACAAATAATAATAAAGATAATAAATTGATTTAATTTAATTTACAAATGTTTGAGAAAAGGAAATGATAACTTTTCATATTTTAGGTAAGGGATTTGAAATTTTTTTTTTTCGTTAAAGAGCAAGATGGTAAATATTTTAGGCTTTGTAGACCATACAGTTATTATTGCAATTACTTAACTTTGTTATTGTACCATGGATGCAGCAAATAAATGCATGTGGTCGTGTTCCAATAAAACATTATTTGCAAAATCAAGTGACAGATATGGGCCATGGGACAAAATTTGCTGATCTTTGTTTTAGGTGAAGACATTAAATCAGAAAGCCAAGGAAGCAAGCACTTCACAAAGGGTGAATGTGCTAAAATTGTAACATATTTTACAGCTTCTTTTTAGGTTCAGGTATTATCAATCAAGAAAAACAAGCTAATGCCTAAAGTATATAAACTCTCTGTAGCATATTAAAACAACAAGCCAAAGTATCTAAAAATAAATTAGTCTTATTATTAGTGTTTTAGTATTACATCTCTCATTTAGAAAATATCTACATATTCAAGCATCACCTATTAATTTACTCAATTTGATATTAATCCAATGTTTAAGAAATTATATTTCAATTGACACTATAAATTATATTGCTATAAAAGTTCATAGCATAGTGATTTAATTTAGTCAAATGCAGTTTTTAAAAATAATATTATGGAGAAGTGTTGTCAGTTTATTTGATCTATAAACCAGTATGATTTTAGGATTTTCAGATTAGCATTCTCTATGTGATTAGAGAAGTAAAGCAATATATATACTTGTATATGTTTGTAAAATACATAGCACCGATAAATCAAAGAAAAGACATAATTGTTTATTTAAAAAAAAATTAAACTAATCTCATTTTCCAAAAAGTTTCTGTGCTATGTACAAAGGATATTTTTACCAGCCTAGTGCATTTAAAATATTACAAATTTAATTCTCTTATTTTCCGGGAATTTAAAAATACTTTATTTATATGAGTGTTTATCTATCTCTACAAATCAGTCCCATCAGAGTTCTTTTATAATTTAAGAGATAGAGTTATTAAGAGCTCCCAGGCATAGGAAAACAATGAGAGTCAAAGCACTGCTTAAGTATGAACTAAGAGACATATAGACAAATAGAACATAAAGCTTCAGTCGTACAGTTTCAGCTACAGAAAGGTCAAAAGTAAACACCAGCATAAAAATACACTGTTACATACATCAAAGAGTTGTTCTTCCAATGGGTATTGAATTTTTAAACTAATTTGTTTAGCTAATTTGTCAGGTAGAAAAATAATTAAAAAATAAAAATAAAAACTAGATTCTCTTTCCTCTCATCTAATGATGAATAGATGTCTATCATTCACCAAATGGTTAGACCAGAGGTTGGCCAACTGTAGTCTCTGGGCCTACTGTCTATCTTGGAATAATCCACAAAGAAGAGAGTTTACATTTTTAAATGGTGAAAAAATAAAAATAATAATATCTTGAGACATATAAAAAGCATAAGAAATTAAAGTGTTAGTGTCTATACATGAGGCTTTATTGGACTCAACCACGCTTACTCATTAACATATTGTTCATGACTGCTTTTGAACTTGCTATAGTCTGAACGTTTGTGCCTGCTTCTTCCAACAATTCATATGTTGAAATTTCAAACCCCAAGATGATGTAATTAAGAAGTGGGATTGGCCAGGCGCAGTGGTTCAGTCTGTAATCCCAGTACCCTGGGAGGCCAGGGAGAGAGGATTGCCTGCGCCTGTGGGTTTGGAAAAAAAGAGAAAAAAAGTAAGATCTCAGGGAGATGATTCAGTGATAAGAATGGAGCCCTCTCAGATAGAATTAGTAGCCTTATATAAAAGAGATGCAAGAGAGATTCCTTGCCCCTCTACCATGTGAGGCTACAAGGAGAAGGCATCATCTATGAACTAAAAGTCAGGTCCTCCTGGATACCAAAGCTACCTTAACCTTGAACTTCTGAGCCTACCAAACAGAGATATAATTTTCTGTTTTTCATAAACTAACCAGTTTATGGTATTTTGTTACAGCACACTTAGATGAAAATAGCACTACAATGGCAGAGTGAGTATAGTCATGCACAATGTATCCGACTCTGTTAAGTAAATCTCTGTGGATAACCTCCACATTGTTAAATAATAATTTTTAAAACTAAATAGTATGTTTCAAAAATTTTTATTAAATTTAGCCTATATGAAATAAAAATCAGTTTCCTACACTATTGTTTTTACATTAATATTCTATGAGGTTGAACTTAGCTTTTTTTTTTTTTGTAAAATCTTTATCGGATTTAGATATCAATGCTCTACCTGAGTCATGAAAATTCAGAAGTTTTCTTTTCTCTGTGCTCTGAAACAATTTAAGATTAATATTAGTAAAAATATCAACAGTATTAGTATTATCAAGGCGCTGGAGGTTATGTAGACTTCCCCTGTAAAATCATTTGGGCCTCATGCTTTGATGTGAATAGTGCTTTAATGACTTTTTTTCTAGTTCTCCTGTGGAAGTTGGTCTTTTTAATCTTCCTATTTCTACTGTGATCAATTTTGTTAAATTACATTTTCATAGAAAACTATTTTATCTTAGTTTTCAAATTTATTTGCACTGAATCGTAAAAACTAGTAATACGGATACATGGGTATGAGTGTTAACCTGTATGTTTCAATGATTATGATTATTTTCCACTCATTACTTCTTATTTTGTATATTTGTGTTCTTTTTCAAAAATTAAGGTAGTTAATGGTTTATTTTGTTATATAGTTTCAAGAGCCACCTTCGTTTTCTTACCGTTTCTACCTCATGAATTCCTGCTTTTGTCTTAACAATTTTGCTTTTTGGGCTTTCTTTTGATTAACTTTATAGTTTTTTTATAAAGTTTTATATTAGAAAATATTATTCTATTATTTTTATTAAGACACTTATGTGAAGCTGTGTATTTCAAATCACTGCTTTAGTTATATCATAGATTTTGATATGTAGTATTTTCATTATAAGTATGTTCTAGAAATTCTGCAATTTTAGAGATTTTTTACCCCCCTTTTTATCTAGAAGCTGTTTCATAGAGAGTTTTTAAGTTGCAGATAGTAGAATTTTTTTTTTCTGCTTGAGTTTTGGGAGGTATGCTAACTTGTTTATTTTGTTTTAATTTATATTTGATTGCATTGTGATCAGAGGATATTACTTATATTATTTCTATGTTGTGGAAGCCCCAGAAATTGTACGACAGAGAATGAAAGCCACATCCACTATGCCATGTTTAAATTTCCTGGTCCCCAGAATTCACAAGCAGAAAAAATTTTTGTTTTACATCAATAAATTTTGGGGTGGTTTGCCACTCTGCAATAGACAACCAGAGCATGGTAGACATCAAGAAAATTTACTTTATAATTTTAAAGAATAAAAGAAACTCAGCATTAGATGTGACACTATAGGTCATAAAATCCCCTTTAAACAAAGTTGCTGGTCATAATATCCACCATAGTTAGACATGTCCAGTAACTGGGAGTTTACCAATTATAAAAGCTTTCATAATCAGATTAGAATTATTTTTTAGCTTTAGCTAGTAGCATATGGTATAAAAGAAAAAAAATGAAAAAGGTAAGAAGACAGAGAACCAGATCTCTGGTGCAGACCAGAACCAGATCTAGCTTTTCCAGAAGAGACAGTGTGTGTAATTGTTTCTCTGCTTCAATTTTTCTAACATGTAATAGAGCCAGAGTAGGTGTAATAACTTTTATAATTTCTGCTTTTAACTTCTGTTTTAAATAGACTTTGTTCAGTATCCAATGTAACAGATAGCTGACAGTCAAAAATAGCAGACCAGAACTGATTTTTTTTTTATATTATGAAAGCATTTCTTTGACTGATGAGAGAAAATATTAGGATTTATATGACAATTGTTCTTTTTCCTTTAATGAAGTGCAAAAGTGCCATCTGTCTCTATGGCATGTGCCCATTGCTGGCAACTGACTGCAACGTCCAGAATCAACAATTTGTGGGCCATAACTGTGCTTCTTTGGAGTTCATCATCTATTTAGTGAGCAATTGTTTTTCTCTTTGCCATCTGACCTCAGGATAAGAAATTGTTTTCAAATGTTCATCATTTAAAAACTGTGGTTGAGGTTGTGTTTTGGAATATAATAGCTTCCAATATCCTGAAGGCTTTGGGTTCAGTTCCTCAATTCATCCCAGCGCTCTATCTCTGCATCATTTATAGTAATCATTAGGTTAAACTCCCAAAGACTTTCTGAGCTGAAGGTCTTTGGGATCAATCTCCAATTCTCCTAGAATTGACCCAAATCTTATGACTAAATGAAATCTGATCCTATGAGCAGAGATGGCCCATTACTATGCCAGAATTCTTGGTGCTCTTCTGTGCCACAGATTTCTGTGAGTCTGTACCATCTGAGGACTGAAGAAAGCTGAAATCATATCCTGGACTTGAAAGCATGCAACTTATATTACCTGGTATTGATAGAGAAATTTTGGAGAATATATTTTTAAAAATATAATTTTTAGCACCATTATTATTTCACAATACATTGAAAAATTTGTCAGCGTGGAAAGAAGAGAAGCAGAAATAAGAGGCATAATCATTGGAAAAGTGAAAGAAATATGTGCAAATTAGATTATAAAATCCAAGAAAAAAACAACTAAACATTTCTAAAATAAGCCATTGAGGTTTGTTTGTTTGTTTTGAGTTGGAGTCTCACTCTGTTGCCCAAGCTGGAGAGCAGTGGCACACTCACAGCCGCTGCAGCCTCAACCTGCAGGGCTCAGGCGATCCTTCCACCTCCACCTTCCAAGTAGCTGGAACTACAGACGCACACCACCACACTTGGCTAATTTAAAAAAAATTATTTATTGTAGAGATGAGGTCTTGCCAAGTTGCCCAGGCTGGTCTTGAACCCCTGGGTCAGGCAATGCTCTTGCCTCCACCTCCCAAAATGCTGGGATGACAGGCATGCCCCCACACCCAGAGTCAATTGAGTTTTAAAAAGGATTTTTAATCTATGCTGTTCATAACCAATAAATAGAAACAATTGGGGGAAAAAAGCTTTCATTTACAATAGTATTTTTTTAATCTTCAAAAAAGACTGGTTTAAAATCAAAATTTTATTGTGAGAGAATTATTGGAGAATTTAAAATAATATGAGAAAATGCACATCATATAATGTTGACTGAGAAATTGAAATGTACAATGTGATCTAATTACGTTTACATTATGTCTATGAATAGTGATATGACCATAGTGAAATGTATAAAAATTTAACATTGGTTTTCTCTGTTTTAAGTTTTTGCAATTTTTTCATTAAGGGATTACTTCGTTGTCAAAAATTTTTATCATAAGCATATATGTTATAATTTGAATAAAATTTTCAGTCTTTAACAAATGATCTTTTGAAATGTGACTGAAATACACTCACACACATCTACATACACACAACATAGTATGGAAAAACTGATTACTCTAAGAGTGAGCCAAGTTTTGACCATTTTCCAAATACTATGAATGATGATTCATAGAACAGTATGAATTTTAAAAAGTAGAAATGATTGCTCCTCTTACCCCAGTCATTTATTATTTTGAATCAAATCCCAGATATCATATTATTTCATCCTCAACTATTTTAGAACGTGTTTCTAAAGTATAAGGAATCTGTAAAAAAAAAATCACAATAGCATTATTGTAGGCAAAAATTTAACAATAATTTCTTATAATCAAATAGCCAGTCAGTATTAAAATTCGCTTATTGTCTCATATTTTTTCTTATATTGTTTAAGTCAGAATTCCAATAAAGTATACGCACTGCAATGGTTAACAAATCTCTTCAGTCTCTTTAAATTTACAGTCTCCTCAATCTTTTCTGGACTTAAATTTTATTTGCTGAATAAACTAAGTCTTTTAACTTTTAAGCTTTCTCACCATCTAGATTGATTGGATTTTCTCATTAAATCCGTGTATTATTTAGTAGTTTCCCTGTATTTTCTTTAAATTTCTAGTTAGGTGTTGAGTCTTTATCTGAATCACATTAGCTTTCTTTTATATTTTTATTTTTTTTAAATGCCAGTGGGCATTTGTAGGTATTTTAAAACACGTTCAAAATGTTTTGATGCTTCTACCGTTAAGAGATGGGGTGTATTTGCCTTCTCCTTGAATCTCAGTTTATTTTAGTGATTTTCTTGTAACCAGTAGACTACAGTGGAAGTGATACTGTGGACCTTTGAAGCCAGATGAGAAAATATCATGCAGCTTTCACCTGGCTCTTTTTGGATGCTTACTTTAGGGCAACATTTGTCTTCCAGGGGTGATCTAACCCTCCCTCCTTCGTCCTCTGGGAATATTTAGAAATGTCTGGAGACAATTTGGGTTGTCACAATTGGGAGGGTGGTGCTACTGCCATCTAGTGGTAAAGGCAGGAATATTGCTAAACATCCTACACTGTACAAAACAGCACCCCCTACCAAATGTCAATAGCCAAGTTTGTGAAACCCTGCATTAAGAAAAGCCAACTGCAATGTAGCAAGTCAGATTACTCTCATACTGCTATGCTTGTATATATCTTAGTCAAGCCCCATTAGAGTTCTCAGTTGAGCGCCAGCATCAACTTTTAGCTTTGTGAGTAAGCCATCCTGAATAGTCAGTCCAATTGAGAATTCAGACCCAGTTGAGTCTTCAGATCCCTGTGGCCACAGCTGACTTCTGCTTACAACTGCCTGTGCGACACCATGTAAGAAATGCCCAGCCAAGTTTTTCCTGAATTCCTGATTCACAAAATTGTGAGCAAAATAAAAGATTGTTTAAATCTCTGAGGATTGGGGCAATAATAATAAATAACAATAATAATAGAAACTAATCAATAAAAATCTATTTATATGCTAAGAGTGACCAAATGGATATCATTCTATCCACTGGAATATTTTCATAATGAGAAACATCCCTATTGACTATTTGATTACTGTAAGGTATAGTTTTTATAAGAAAATCAGTATGAATGCTTGACTTTACAATTTATCAAAACTGCAAAAGAATTTTTTATAGATTAAAAGAGCGGAAGAAAATATTAAGAAAAAATTATTCAAAGCAAGAAATAGGAGTTGATGGGTTATTTTGAATAGTTACATTGACAGCTGACTGCTCAACAGTCACGATGGAAGGCAGGTATCAGTGGATGATGGTTCTGATTTACTGAAAGAAGTACATACTATAATTTTATGCCCAATGAAAATATTCATCAAAAATGTAAAATAATGATTACATTCAAATAAGTAATTACAATAGAAAACTGTGTGTTTTTAGCAGCTACCTGGCTATGAGATTATTACATTATTATTATTATTTCTAGTCAGATAAGAAGATAGTTGTTCCCAGGTGACTGAATTATGGTCAGTGAGAAGTGGACACAAACGATACACTAATTCTAGGGTTAGACATAAAATGTCTGGTGAATCTTCTATGCTCCCTTTTTCTCCTATGTGACTGAAAGTAAAGGACTAACTCCCTCAGGCAAACTTCTAGGAAATTTCTCAAAACTGCTGCCAAACAGAGACTATAACATTTAACCTAATGTACATCTTCTAGTGTTAAGTTTCTGAATCTCGGGCATTGTTTTTTGTTTTTTAAAAAAACAAGTACAAATTTCTCAGATTAATGCAGGCATTGACAACTGTTTATGAAACTAACATCAAAGCCTGAAAAACACAAAAATTTATGTTGTTCAATAGAAATTCATTTGGAAAATGATTATCTGGAGTAACTTACGAGGCAAAGTTAAGATCTACTGAGAAAGAAACACTTAGAAATGTGACTGAGAAAAATCTTAGAGTGTGTTGTCAGTTGTTATTGCTAGTTTTGACAAGATAGTATACGAAAAAGATAAGTTTGAGAAAAAATTTGGCAGGTTTTGCTAACATGATAAAGATAAACTCTAAAAAGTCCAGAACTTCAGAATCAACAGGGCTGAAAAAATCTGTTTCAGGTTTAAGAGTTGGAATTTTTAAAAAAATGACAAGTAGGGGGCAGGTGGAGGGGGTGTTAGAAAACAACCCTAATCAAGTTTCTTAATTAGATAACATAATTCAGGGCACAGATCAGATTATAATATGATCTTTCTCTTTTTATGTTCCAGATGGCCTCATGGTTACTATAATTGCATTGAAAGAGAGGTAATGGGGTTAAGGAAAAAAACAAGGCTCAGAAGAACCTCAGGTGGTTATTAGAATATGAAACTGACCAAAAGGAAACAGAACTAAGTTTTGAAAGAACTGTGTTGCTGAAGAAATCATGAGCCTCTACTCAAAAGTCTTTTGTCTTTTGGGGAGTAAAACCACATTTGCCACCCTTGTATAAGCAGAAAATGGACTGTAAAATATGTATAGCTGAAAATAGGACATATTTTCCAACATTCATTTCAAATATGTTCAAGCAAGATAACTGAAAATGAAGAAACTTGCAGAAGACAACACAAGGGCCATAATGGATAGCAATATCAAGGACCCAGAGAACAGTCTCTGGTCTAATCTTGGAAGTTTCCATCCCTAGGGTGGTGGACCTTCATGATGCCTGGCCCTGGAAAATTCCTGCATTGCCTGGGACCACTGGCTGCTTCATTTCTTCTATTGTTTCCTATTCTATATGATAATCTTCACTGCAGTTATCATGTCCTTGTTACACCATAGTATGCTGAGTACGTGGAAGGGAGGAGAAGATCATTTTTTTAGGCCATGGGTTCCAGAAATGAGACAATTTGCATCAAAGTCTAATAGAAAACTGTACATAACCCAGATCATAGAAAATTTCATGATCAATATCCACCTTGAGTGTGGGCATTGAGAGTGGCAATCTCTGTGTAGTCCTCGACTAGACATATTTTATCATTTTACGAATGAGAAAACATATAATAAGTCACTTTTGTTGATTTTTTAAAAAGTTGGGTTTTTTTTGCTACCACACAGAGAATATTATAGTAGAATTGTAGTTGAATAATGGCAAAATTGGAAGATAGATACGTTGAAGTAGTTCAATATCAGTGTAAATTAAATGAGTTAGTTTACAAAATAAATGATGAGAAATTGAGTTTAATTATCACAAAGAAAGTTAAAGTTTTCTGTTTTCACTTGTTACCCTTTTGTGCTACCACTAGACTACTGTCAATGAGTCATTATAAGCAAAGCCAAGTCAACTGCAGGTGTTGATAATGACCACTTATCTGTTTTCATACTGTTCCAAAGCTGTACGTTGTTACTTATTCCAGATTGAGATATTTTTATTCTAATTGGTACCTTTAGAGATCTGGTACTCAACCAGTTGGCATGGTCCAGCAGGTGAGGCAAATAAATAGCACTTTTGTCATGGTAAAAATGAAAGCAAATTGACTAATATCTATCAATGATAATTTTAGATATGCCACTGCTCTTATGTTGACTCATACATTCATAAGATAATGGCTGAGGGTACTGTCCTATGGGAGGACCTGTACATTTTACCACATAAAAAGATATTGACAATAGCAGTAGGAACAAATAAGAAGTTCTAATATTAATACTGGTTGATTTTGATGTTTTATCTATCACCGATGAAATTAAAAAGTTATTGGTCAAATCAATAAACCAATAGTTGAGACACAAATGAAAACATAAAAATAATGTACTAATTTGCTGATCATTGAGGTAATTTGCACATTTAGTCTGTATTCCCTCCCCCCACAGATACAAGCTCTTAACACAGGCTATATGCCTAAAATTTGTATAATGTTTTACATTAGAGCTTGATGCATGGATCTTGCAAACAATAGGTACTCCATACATATTTATTGATGATGTAAAATCTTTCATTTATAAACAGCTAATTTGTTATAGTACACACATGTATGCATTTTTAGGTCATTTAGCCATGCATGTCAATAGTCCTGCTTCCCACTTGTCCCACTGCTGGGTGTATTAGAGTTGTTGTATTTTTTGATTTGTTAGTTAACTGCAAAATTTTGACATGTTACTGCAGATGAGTTTTTTTATGCTTTGTTACTTCAATCAATCAGTATCAAACACTTGGTTTTTTAAACTAGTAATTTCCATAAGTTAAAAGGAGATAGGATCTTACCAATCCAAAAGAGCTCCATCATATTTTTGTTTATTAGTATTTAGAAATTGCTTTGACAGATTATTTTTGTTAAGACACTTTGCTGTTGTTAGGATAAGAAGCTTGGGCCCTTTCTGCTGACTGCCTTTCTCTAGATTAATCATTCAGGATTACGACTTAAATTCAAACACGGAGAGCAATGCTATGTAGAATTAAGGGGTACAAGCCAGGGTTGAACAAATGTATGTCAGAATTTGAGATGATATAAAGAGAAAATTGCAAATATATGTATAACCATTTCTCAGTTTGTGTATACATAAGCCACATATAAGCTATACAAAGACACATATAAGTTGAAAAATACACAAATATAAATTATATATGATGCTGAATATTGAATTCAATGTATAATGAATTGATGTCAGCATATATCTAGTGTTGCAGGTTGAACACTATATATTACTGTATCTTCCTAAAGGATATATTGAAGCCCTTATTTTTAGTACTTATGAATGTGAACTTATTTGGAAACAGGCCCTTTGTAGATGCAATAAAGTTAAAATGAATTCATTAGGTGAACCCGTAATCCAAAATTATTGACATCATTATAAGAAGAGGAGGGAGGTTGGGTATGGTGGCTCACACCCATAATCCCAGCACTTTGAGAGGCTGAGACAGGAGAATTACTTAAGGCCAGGAGTTCAAGACCAGCCTGGACAATATAGTGAGACCACAAGAAATGATTTAAGAATTAGCAGTACGTGGAGGTGTGCCTGTTGTCCTAGCTACTTGGGAGGCTGAGGCTTGAGCCCAGGAACTTAAGATTGCTATAAGTTATGATTTTACCACTGGACTATAAATTGGGTGACAGAACAAACCTTGTCTCAAATAAGAAGAGGAGGAGGAGAAGGAGGAGAGGAGACACAGAGAATATCATGTGACATCAGACAGAGATTGAAGTGCTGCAGCAGCTGCAAGTCAAGGAATACAAAGAAATGCTAAGGATTGCCAGCAAGCTACCAAAAGCTAGAATTAAGCAGGCAAGTATTCTTTCCTAAAGGTTTCAGAGGGAACATGGCTATGCAGACACCTTGATTTCAGACTTCTAAGCTCCATAATTATGAGACAATACATTTTGTTGTATTGAGTCACTCAGTTTGTGGTACTTTATTTATAGCAGGCCTAGGAAACTAATACACAGCCATCAAGTATCCAGAATCTAGGACAGGGAACCAAAGTGAGGTTTGCCTCCTGAAGTCTAGAGCTGGTTGTAGCTCCTGGTGAGATATAGAATAGACACAGTGGCAGCCCCATGACCACAAGAGGAATGAAGCAACCTCAAAAGAACTAAACTGAAAAGATAAGTGTTACCCAGCTTTCAAAGGGTCAAGCATGCTTACTTTACACTTACCATTTTGAGGAACAGCAAAAGCACAGGCATTACTAAATTCATGTTTAATAATTAGAAAAACATAAGAAACAATATAGAAATAACTCATTGGTACAATAGATGCAAAAATCTTCAATAAAATACATATTAAACAAAATTTAGCAGTAAATAAATAAATACATCATAACCAATTAAGGCATTTTTCAGGAATACAAGGATAGTTCAACTTCATTAAATCTATTACTCCAAAATGCTATATTAACAAGTTAAAGAAGAAAATAAACCATGCAAAGATAAATGTTGAAAATTCTCTGAACAAATTCCAAAACTCACTCTTGATTTTTTAAAAAAATGCTTGTAAGAAAACTATAAATAGAAAAGCAAAATTCCTAGCCTGATTGAGGTCATCTATCAAAAACCACAAGAAAGTGGTGAGCATTTTCATTAAGTTAGGGATAAGAATAGGATACTTGCTCTCATGGCTTCTAATAAACAGTGAAATGTAGGTAATGGTCAATGCAATGTTCAGAATTATTACAAGAACTATTTATACCCCTAAGGCTATTGAAATAAAAAGAAAAAAAGCAAAAAAAGATTACGGGAAGAAAGAAATTACACAAATAATAATAATTACAAAGGAAGAGATAGCATTATTTTTGTTTATTATATAATTACCTACATTGAGAATTCAACAGACTCTGTAAAGAGGTTATTAGAATTGAACAACACACAAAAGTTAGTAACATTCCAAAAAATGAAGACACTAACAATTAACAAAAAAGTCAGCTATGTAGTTATACAGAGTGTAAGACTTATGTAAAAAAATTATTGGCGATCATGAAAAAAAGGTCTAAATAAATGGAAAATGATATTCATATATTGTTCATATGTTTTTTGGGAAAACTCTGGTGACGCACCCCAGATTAATCTTTAATTCTAATATAATTCCAGTAGTAATCTCCTTAGCTTCTTTTATGGGATTAGAAAACTACTAATGCAAAATCACAGGGCCAAAAATAACTATGACAATTTGAAGAACTGGGATAGTAAACTTGACCTAACAGATATCAAGAATTATATAAAGGAGTTCGGGCACAGTGTCTCACACCTATAATCCTAGCAATTGGGGACACCAAGGCAGGAGAATTGCTTGAGCCCAGGAGTTTAAGACCAGCCTAGGCAACATAGCTTGACCTTGTCTCTATGCACACCTGTAGTTCTAGCTACTTGGGAGACTGAGGTGGAAAATTACCTGAGTCCAGGATATGGAGGCTGTGGTGAGCCGTGATCCTGCCACTATATCCTAGAGTGAGACTCAAACTAAATAATAATAATAATTTTAATAAAATAATAATAAAGATATTAGCATTCGGGCAGGATGAATACATAGAACAAAGGAATATGAAGAGCCTAGTAACTGACCCACTCGTATATGACAATAATAAATGAGATCTTTCCTTTCGCTGCTGCGGCTGCAGCCATGAGTATGCTCAGGTTTCAGAAGAGGCTTGCTTGCCTCCAGCGTCCTACGCTGTGGCACAAGGAAGGTCTGGTTGGACCCCGGTGAGACCAATGAAATCGCCAATGCCAATTTCCTCAGCAGAACCGGAAACTGATCAAAGATGGGCTGATCATCCAGCAAGCCAGTGACTGTCCATTCCCGGCCTCGATGCCGGAAGGAAGAACACCCTGGCCCCCCAGAAGGGCAGGGACACGGGCAGAGGTAAACCAAAGGGGACAGTCAAAGCGCCGGCTGCTCAGGAGATACCGTGAATCGAAGAAGAGCGATCGCCACATGCATCACAGCCTGTACCTGAAGGTGAAAGGGAATGTGTTCAAGAACAAACGGATCCTCATGGAACACATCCACAAGCTGAAGGCAGACAAGGCCCGCAAGAAAGAAGCTCCTGGTAGACCAGGCTGAGGCCTGAAGGGCGAAGACCAAGGAAGCGCGCAAGCGTGGTGAAGAGCACCTGCAGGCCAAGGAGGAGAGCGTCAAGACTCTGTCCAAGGAGGACGAGACCAAGAAATAAGACTCCCCGCCCTTGTCTGTACTTAGTGGCCTTGGTAGTTACAAAGATCAGTCCTGCAAATAAAACGGGCTTTTCTTTGCTTGTCTCTAAAAAAAATTAAAATAAAAAGAATGAGAAATGTGACATTACAAATGAATGGAAAACAGGATGGATAGTAGATAAATGGTGCTAAGACCATTGTCTATCTCTATGGAAAAAAATCAAATAAGGTGCTTTAAAACTTTTTGAGGAAAATATAGAATTATATCTTTAGGTAAGAAAGGATTTATTTACGGAAGATACAAAAAGCATAAATTATAAAAAAGAATTCTGCTATATTTGCTACATCGTAAGTGAAGCTTTTTGTGCAAAAGGAAACTATAAACAAACTGAAAAACTAGTCACAGACTGAGAGAAGATATTTGTAGCCCACATAACTGACAAACAGAAGTATCAATAGCCCAATGAAAAAATGCAAAAGATATAAATAGGTAATTCACAGGAAAAAAAATGGCCAAAAAAATGACTGAAAATTTGCTCAATTGTTCTAGTAATCAGGGGAAGCAAATTAAAACCATAAGATAATTTTATGCATGTGACTGGCAAAACTAAAAAATAATATGACAATAAAAAATGTTAGAGAAGCAGAAACTCTCAGATACTCCTAGCAGGAGCATTAAGTAGTTCAGAATCCCTAGAGATTAGTTTGTTGTCTAGTAAAGTTGACATATTCCATGACACAGAAATTTCGCCTCTGTATGTACACCATGGAGAAACATTGGTATAAATGAATAAGGAATCTTGTACAGCATAATTCACAACAGTAGAAAATAGAGCAAGTAAAATGTACAATTGGAAAACAGATCAATAAATATTGTGCATTCATCAAACTAAAGAACACATTTATTTCAAAATAAATAAAGTGTGTGTATGAGAATATGGATAAATGCTTTTAAAAATCAAGTAAAAAGGTGAATTATAGAAGATGATGAATTATATACCACTTATATGCATTTAAAAATCTTTCAATATAGTCGATAATAAAAATAATGTACTGTTATTACAAAATGAAAAATATAACACAAAATAAGATGTTTCTAAAAGTGTCATTCATTTGCTTTTAGGTAAATAGAATTTGAAATGTATTTGAAATTCTTCAGGGTTACCATTTATCAGCAAGAGCAAAAAAATCTTATTAATTAAATTAGACAGATTAAGGAACACAAATATAATGAAACATAGAAATCTACAAATAACCCAAGCTAATTCCTCCAAATTCTCTCTCATGAGCTATTGTCAGGATTGCTAAGACAAAGCATACTGCATTTTGTGTTTCTTTTTACTTTCTCTATCCACCATTCAGCAGGGAGGCTAATTGACAGTGAAATGACCAAAATTCAGGAGCTAGAAGGAATAAACACTGGATCATTTACAAACCAGATAATCAAGACTAATCAGGATTTGACTTTACTAAATACCAATTCAAACAATGAAATTAAGTTAAATATGTAAAACTGGTCTAGAGATATGTTTGTTTTGGGGTTTTTTGGTTTTGTTTTGTTTGGTGTTTGAGTCAAAGTTGCCCAGACTGGAGTGCAGTGGCAGGATCACAGCTCATTGTAACCATGGAACTCCTGGGCTCAATGAATCCTGTCGCCTCGGTCACCCAAAATGCTGGAATTATAAGCATGCACCGCCATGCTGAGCCAGGTTGTTCTTTTGAATCAGTTTGCCTCTCCGAGTGGCAGATGTCTGTACCACTGTCATTATCAGGACATGGGACAGAAACATAGCTGTTACTTTTCTTCTGGGATAGTGCTGAGTGGATGTAGGAAAATGGAAAGATATCGGGGAGCAGTTAAGAAATCACATGATTCGCAATAAAAAGACCTGTTTATTAAAGGCTCTGGAAACCTGCTCCCGTTTGTGAGTAAAACCTGTAAAAACTAGTCCAACACGGCAATGGATTTGACCAGTAAGCGACTTCCAAGCTCATTATATCCTCATTGTAATACCTTAGTATACTAAATGACATACGTACGAGTGCCATGACAGTTTCAGTTGTGAGGGAATATGGGTAGAAAATGAGAGAGTACCAAATTTTGGGAAAAAACGACCTATTTCCTAGAAAACCCATGATATGCTGACCTTTTGATATGAGTATTTCACCCCTTAGTTAAAGATAGCTATGAAAAGGAAAACCTCAAACTCTATGGGGTGCAACTTACTCTCTCAAATTCACCCGCACTTCCTATCTATTGAGTGTGTACTTTCCTTTAATAATATAACTCTTTCACTTTCACTTTTGTTTTGTTCTGACTCTACCCTAAATTATTTCTTGTGATAATATCAAGAACCTGAGTACCAAGCTGAGGTTGAGGGTCTCACCTGCTTCAGGAGACCCTTCCTAGTCTGCCAGTATCACGACTTTTCAACTTTTCAACTCAACAAATATTTAATTTGGGAATTCATTATAGAACAATATAACTGCTGTTTTCCATGCAATATGGGAGTTATGTGTGTTGAGCCTCTTTTCTTTAGAATCCTAGAAGTCTACCCTTCTTAACATTCTCTTTTTCTGTCTTGAACTAAAAATGCAGCAAAATCAGTCGTACCAAGTATTTGTATTACCTTTCCCTATTATTTCATTAAGAAACTTTAAAATGAGCTATTTTAACCATTAATTATTGTAAGCAGTGTTTTCTATAGAAAGTCACTAAAACAATTACCTATTATTACTACCAAACTTCAAATCTGTCTTCCTGAATAAAAATGTGCATTTCTCAAGAGAGGAGTTTTATTGAGGTTGTTGTGGGGCATTTACATGGGAGCAGCTGACATATGGTTGCAGATTTATGCCTGATAATTATAGAGCACTATACAGTTCTTTTAAAAATGCTTGCATTTTGTTATGTCACTGGATTCTTAAAACAATTCTGTAAGGTCACAAATCCAGTGTTTCTCATTTTACAGATGAGGAAATAGAGGTCTCAAAAGGCTATGTGACTTGACAAGGTCATCTAGCTAGTAGGTGGTAGGGTCCATTCAAATTTAGGTCTTCTGATTCTAACTGCAGGGCTCCTTTTATATGCTTGGATGCCCTGTTTTATTATAGGAAGCTTAAATAGATATCTTGGCACTGTATACTCATTAAATAAATGTCTTTGGTGGATTTCACCATTACATTCAAGACAGACGAATTGAAGTATTATCGTGATAAGAGTTTGAGAGGAAGTTAGTAAAATAATGCATGTGGGAACATCTAGTAGAAATGATATATAAAAGAAAAAAACCAATATTTGTGGAAAGAACTAATATTAATTAGTATAAATATAGTAGAAATGTAATAAATACGCGGCAGGAGCTGCACAGTCCATTACTATCCCTGTTTAGTGGAATATTTCAAAATAGTTCTTTTAGATTCATATTGGTGCAGGGTGGAACTTTCCCTGTGTGATGCCACCTCCTCACTCCAAGTTTTCACTCTTCTCTCCAGAGGATTATACAAGAGTTCGTGACTGCTAGGTGTGTTTGTCAATAGTGGGGTATGTCTGTAGACTGAGGACCTGGGTGGAATCTCAAGGAACAGATATGTATCTGACCAAACTGAGTGACTGTCAGAAATGGGTTGGCCTCTGGATTTGGAGTTCCCTGGCTTCTGCCTTTCTCTCAGGAGCTGACAGTGAGAGGTGCTTGCTCAGGTACTGTCATATTCCCTAGCTCCCTGCATGATTCCTAACTCTACTCTTCTTCTCTTGTGCATGGCATCTTTGATCTAGTCTGTATGAATGGGAAACACTGTAAAAACTCAATCTGTTTAGATACTGGTATCAGTAACAAGTAGTGACAGCGAACATTTGATGCTTACTGTGTGACCAGTGCTATTTTAAGCAACTTATACACAGAAACTCACTTAAGAGATGTTAACAACCCTATTTTGTGTGTGAGGAAACTAAGGCATGCAGAAGTTAAATAACTGGTCTGAAATTCTTCAATTATCAACTTACAAAGCTGGCATTTGAACTCAGAGTCAGACTCAAGGGTCTGAATTTTTAAACATTTCTCCATACTTCTTTCAATAATACAACTTTACAGGAGACCGTGGTGAATCCTTCAAGCCTAACTGCTATGAATGATGGTAGAGGGTGATGAGGGGGAGATTAAAAGATTTTTTTAGGATAAAAATTAAGGAGTTTTTGAGTGTAAAATGGAGGAAAGCACACCAGTTAATATGCCAGCATATATATCCCATACACAGATATTAACATTAAATATAATAGACCATATCATATATATATATTATATATCATATTAGATGTGATTATGTTTTCATTGGTTTATCAAGCAGCTAAGTCTCGATTTTTTTGAGTTGGAGTCTCACTCTGTCACCCAGGCTGGAGCGCAGTGGCACGCTCACGGCACCTGCAACCTCGACCTGCTGGACTAAGGTGATCCTTCCACCTCAGCCTTCCAAGTAACTGGAACTACGGCATGCACCACCACGCCTGGCTGATTTTTTGATTCACTGTAGAGACGAAGGCTCATCAAGTTGCCCAAGGTGGTCTCAAACCCCTGGGCTCAGGCAATCCTCTCTCCTCAGACTCCCAAAGTGCTGGGATTACAGGTGTGAGCCACTGGGCCCAGTCTATCAAGCAGCTAAGTATTGTTTTTTTCATGTTGTCATTTTTAAGAGCTTCATGTTCAAACCACATTTGCAAATTTTTCATCCCACAGTATTTGACCAACAAAGTCTAATTTAATAATGTCAAAATCAAAATGAACTAACAGATTTTAGAAAAAATAGTCACATATGGTTCATTTAATTTGGATTGTGCATTGCTCATGTGAGTGTCCAAACTCACAGCACAGCTTTTCCTTTAGCATCTTTTTTTTTTTTTTTTTTTTTTTTTTTTTTTTTTGGTGCTATCTCTTGTAGCCAAGTAAGAATATTTTATTTGGGGGAAGATAAATATTCAATTAACCCTGGCTCTCTCTGTTAAATATCTTCCCATTTTTCAAATGTTAATTTGCAATTGTGTTTGAAACTGAGATGTTCTTTCTCAGCTAAATTTTGAATTCTCAGTTGAATTTTATATGACACTCATGTGATAGGCTATGAATTTAAAAGTATACTAGAGATAGCACATAAATCAATTTGGTAATAGTCTATTGCTTTGGGGATAATTGCATTACCGTTTTAGTGTCAAGAGTTGCCCTGATGAACAAGAACCATCTCAGTCATCTATATATTTCAGGCATTAGTGAATGAATGACATAGTGCAGAGAGTAAATTAGAAATGGATGAATTGGTTGCACCAAATTAGTATTCTACTTTTTACTATTCTGTCATATGAAATAGTATTTCATAATTCAGAATCACTTTTCAGAGCACTTTTCCTTGACACTTTTGCTTATCACTTTTATTACCTTAAATTGTTACTGAATTTTGATTTTTTTTTTTTTTTTGAGTTGAAGTCTCACTCTGTCGCCCAGACTGGAGTGCAGTGGCCACTCCTGGCCACCGCAGCCTCGACATGCTGGGCTCTGGCGATTCTTCCGCCTCAGCCTTTCAAGTAGCCAGAATTACAGGCATGCGCTACCACACCCAGCTAATTTTTTTTTTTTTAATTTATTGTAGAGATGAGGTGTCGCCTGCCCAGGCGGGTCTCGAACCTGCGGGCTCAGGCAATCCACTCACATCAGGCTCCCAAAGGCGCGGGATTACAGGCTGAGCCACCGAGCCCGGCTTCAATGTTGATTTTTTTAAGTAAGGAAACTATTGCATGCTTCCTGAGGTCATTTTTATGTTTATTTATCTTTTAAGACTTCCACCTTATTGATATCTTAAGATTATTTCTTCTTTCTTTTCTCACCTTAGGTTTACTAATTTATTTTGGAGCAAGTGATTCTAGTAATTTTACTTCAAATAGTGAGGATGAGTAAGCTTTCCAATGCACCTCTGAGTAAGTGAAATTTGATTATTATTATTTTTCTTTTGAGTTGGGGCCTCATTCTGTTGCCCAGCCTACAGCACAGGGACATGATGGAACTCACTACAGCTTTGACCTCCTGGGCTGAGGAGATTCTCCCACATCAGTCTCCCAAGTAGATGGGACTACCAGGGTATGCTACCATGCCCTGTTATTTTTTTTCTTTTCTTTTTTAGAGACACGGTCTTGCTATGTTGCCCAGACTGGTCTTGAACTCCTCAGCTCAAGCAATACTCTTGCCTTGGCCTTCAAAATGCTGAGATTACAGGTGTGAACCATTGCACTTGTCATAATTTGAAATTTTAATACACTTTTCAAAAATTTTTTTTAATTTTAAAGATGTGGGGTACAAGTGATCGTCATACAGGTAAAGTTTGGGCTTCCCTTTGGTCCCCACTTTGCCTGGTTTGAGATCAGGTATCCTTAGTGATATTATAACACATATTTTAAAAATCATGTGTGCTTCTCTCTAATTATATCATTAGTTTTGGATTATTTCTTAATTATTTCATACTTCTTTTATTGATTTACCAAGCCATTCTATAGCTTATTAAAATAGATCATAGCTCTAGTTTTATAAATTTCCAGTATGATTGATTTAGTTATTAAATATTACCTTATTTTTTCCACTATTATAATTATAGAGCATAAAGAAATGCCCTAACCTGATGTTCTTCTGAGCATAATACACTTTGCATGTAAGTCAATGCTGTTAGTTGCAAGCACCAGAATTTACAATGGCAGATTTAAACAGAAAAATAGTTTATTAAAATATATTAGGTAGCTTAGAGAGTGTTCAGAAGACCTGGAAAGGCAAAGATTTAAAACTAACTTTCAGGGGCAAGGCTCATAACCAAACTACAATGTCCTGATGAAGAAACTTCGCTGGTGTCACAGCCACCACAGAAAAGCAAAGATCAGGATTGTGATTTTTCTGAATCTACAGTTCTACTTTGCTGGACATTTTTTTTTTAATGCTACATCAACAAAACCGAAACTCTGTGCGGTGCATGGCATCATGTTGCTTATGTCCAAAATAGTTTTCTCTGTGCTACTTTGATTGGTGTGGCTGAGGCCATGCTTCTGAGGAATAACACCAGGTTGCCAGAGAATTTGGGGTCTACCTTCCATGTTGTGGAGAAGATGCTCAATGTGAAAATATCCCCATATACAGAAAGGCCATTTAGAAGATGTTCAGGTGGCATAAAAATGATTAATTTGCATCAAGAGTGCTATAGAATAAAATGTATAATTATAACTATTACTTACTATCATCCCACTTTAACAAATTAAATATGTGACAATAATAAGTTATTCAAAATTATAAATTTGAAAGCAAATTGTGACTTAAATAACATGCTATTGTTGACCTGTAAAGTATGACTTGGTTAATAAAATAAAATAATGCTCCTACATCTAAATCAGTTTCTACAGTATTAAAAAAGACTTTTGTTTAAAATAAAAAGACGTATCAAGACTAACACTTTCTAATAAACTTAGGTTTACCAGAAAAACTATGTACTCTATTGCTGGGACACAAAAATGTTGATGATATGGTGAACGACTTCCAAGATGTTGATCAAAAACAATAATGAAATCATAGTAATACATATCTAAACTTTAAGCCACTTATTGACAGGTTTATTCATATTTAAAGTATTTTAAACTTTTACATTCAGTATTCACCTTGGGCTTACACTTCATGAACAAGTACAAGCTCACAGCAGAAAAGTAATGTGATAAATTCTGATGTCTACATCATTATTTTTGAAATTGCAACATAAATGAGAATCACTTCTGGGGGTTTCTGAATACTGAACGAAACAAAATCTCCTCCATCTTCAGAGAGTTCTGTCATATGGGGACCTTCAGTGTAGTGTATTTGAGGCAGGACCAGAGGCAGTTCCGTGAAAGAAACAATTATAGCTAAAACCCCAAAGGATGGACCGATGCCCTAATGGATCCTTTTTATATCTCTAATTGCAGCAATTTTGTGGGTGAAAGGAACAGCACACAAAGCAGTAAGAAGGAAAACTTGAAGTACTTATGTTTCTAAAAACATCATTTAATAAATTATAAGAAGACTAAAAGGAAGTCAAGCAACTGAGTGGGAAGACATGGGTTTATTCCCCAGAGAGTCCTTAAAAGATAGGAAGGAGAGAAAGCCGGGTATGGACTGTGGATGAAATATTTACAAAATAAACCCCACAGGCAATAATAATTGAATATTTTATATTTTGACTTATTCAACTTTTATGATTTAATTTTTTTCTTCATTGAATTTAATTAAGCTTTCCCCAGAGCCAGAAGCCTAGAAAAACTTTGAAAAAATAAAGCTATTTTGTTTATCAGGCAGGTTTTCACAGCTCTCTATAAATTGAAGTATGTATTTTGTTAAATTTTTTTTCCAAGGGCTGCTGTTCAGCATTTTTAAGGTGTCAGCTGCTCCACTAAGACAAGAAAAAATATCGTTTGGAAAAGACAATGCCTTCTGCATTGAAATTTTTAAAAGTTTTCAGCATGATGCTATTTTTTCTCATCAAATATGAATAATATCTTCAATACCTATATATGGGGAATATGTAATAATAGTCTTAAAAATATTTTCCACTGAAAGGTAACTAAATGTATGTGTTTAATATAGGAAACATCTTATGGGATTTCAATTCAAACTATTTCTTCACTCATTTATTTATTACAATTATTGATTAATTCATTCATCTATATATTCATTGATTCATTCAGATACAACCTGCCATGCACCACTTGATGCTAGGGAATACTAGAAAAGAAATTGAAAGAAAGAAAGAAGAAAGGAGAAAGAAAAAGTTCAATGCTACTAATCTATCACTTTAAAGTTGAGTTAACTCTGTTTTGCTTCCAAACAGCATAACTGGATAGGCTATGTACAGGTTTTAGAATTTTTATTGATTTATGAATGGACCTAGGTCAGATCCAGGGAGAAGTAGAACCAATAGACAAGTTCCAACTCTTCCATTCCTCCAAGAATTCAAATTTCTAGGCATACAAATTTAGTGATTGCTTCAGTTTACCTTGGCTTCCACTAGGAAGAAATGAAGCTATGGGATACAGCAAAGTTGGTCAAGAAAGAAACTTGTTGTTTTTAAGTAAAATAGGTCATAGTTATACCATCTGTATAAGACACTGTAATAGTTTATTTGAAATAAAGTGTATGGATGAAAGGATATTTTTGTAAGATCAGCAGCTAAGAATTTATGTCATTTTCTTGTTAAGAGACATCAACTATATTGGTAATGTTCAAAATTTATGTTTAAAAAGGTGATCTCTACATTTATTTTAATGATATTGATGAGTTTTATTATCAGTTACTGGGGAAATACAAACTGGCTCATGAAAAATGAGACATAGTGAGCTTCATAGAAATAAAACATGGCTATGATGACCAATCTAAACATGATGATTTCTTAAATTATATGTATTTTGGTTGGATGTTTCTATTTGCATCAAACACCAAAGAATAAAAAATTTGTTTAATTCACTGATTTGATTTTTTTAACTGAATTCACTATGTATCTTTAATTTTTCTTTTGTGAGCAATTTGAGACCTTTCTACATGGTTTCAAAAGTCTTGAATACTCAGAAACAGAATTTGCTTTTCTGGACAATTTAAAATATCTACTGCACAAATTATTTATTAGAAGATCTCAGATATCCTTTTCCTGAATATTCATTCAGCTAATAGTTACTGACTGGGAGCTCTGTGAAAGGTAGTATGACACTTACTAAGGGGACCATAGCAGTAATGAGAATGAGATAGCTCAGTCTTACCTTCATGATTGTTCAGACATGTTTATAATTTTTTACTAAATAATTCCAATTTTGTCTATTTTTGTTATTTTAGAGACAGTCCAAAGTACAAGAGGAACCCAAACAAGCAGAATTCATTTATAAAAAACTGTGTATTTAGCCAGGCTCGGTGGCTCAGCCTGTAATCCCGCGCCTGTGGGAGGCTGAGGTGAGTGGATTGCCTGAGCCTGCGGGTTCGAGACCCGCCTGGGCAGTGAGATCTCACCTCTACAATAAATAAAAAAAAATCAGCCGGGCGTGGTAGTGCAAGTAGCAATTCTGGCTACTTGGAAGGCTGAGGTGGAAGGATCGCCGGAGCCCAGCAGGTCGAGGCTGTGGTGGCCAGAAGCGGCCACTGCACTCCAGTCTGGGCGACAGAGTGAGACTCCAACTCAAAAAAAAAACAAACACAAAAAAACTGTGTATTTATACTTACATGTTTAAACTTCAGACAGCTTCAAAGTACATTGCATCTGTTTGATGCAATGTACCTATGGAGATGCTTTGTCCACTGCTCAAAACAGTTTTTGAACTCACCAATTTTGATTCCTTTTAGTGCTTCTGCCATTTTTTGTTTCACCTCTTCCACATCAACAAAATGTTTCTCTTTGAGGACTTTTTTTTTACTGGGGAAACAAAAAAATTTTGCTGAGGGAGATCAGGTGGATAAGGAGAGTGGGACACAGGATCATGCTTGTTTTGGTCAAAAACTGTTGAACACTCAGTGTGGCATGGGCGGGTAGTTTGTGTAAATTACCCATTATGGATTGGGCAAACGTGTTGAAAGAATCTCCCCCCAAAAACCACTGAAGCCGAATGCAGCCGCTCACAATCCTAACTGGTACACTGATGCTGCTGGGTTTCTAGAACACTTACCTAGCAAGGGAAACCTGTACTACAAGGGGCCTGCCCTCCAAAAAATAATTCCAGGTTTTTTGTGGTTCCCTTCATATATTTGCTTTTGGTGAATGCTGGTGTTTTTTCTTGATATAATGAGATGGAAAGAAATAGCATGAGAACGTAACATTGGTAAGAGCAAGTGGTAAGCTTTCAGTTTAGCAATCAAAAAGCTTTCTGACATGCAGATAGAGACATACACACATATGTATGTATATGCATATTTGAAAACATTTGTCAAACTGTTATCATGACCTTCTTTTTTTAAACTAATAACCCTAATTTTTAAAAAAAGTTAAATGTTTACAGCAAGCTACTTATTTTATTTTTATTTATTTGAATGAAGTGTTTTCAGACTGATCCATCTCCTCACCCCTGCCCCATCCATGAATGTCTTTTTATTAAAACACACACACACACAAAATTAACTGTTAAGAGTATGCAAAGTAATCTCTGAACAAAGGTAGTTTCCTAAGAAAAAGTGAGTTTTAACACACTGAAGTTTTCATAAGATTTATCACAAGAGTTTATATGTGCACACACGTAAACACACATAAATATAGAAAATATTCGTATGTAAAATATACATATTTCATGCGGTAGTTGCTAATTTTCTGCTAAAATTCCTGACATATTCTGTAACTTCTTCATTGGACTCTGAAAATAAATAACTATAAATAAAACAACATAGAAGACTTGAGACTTGATTTCTTTTTTCCTTGTGAGACAGCCAGTCTCTCTCTCTCTCTATGGAAGCTGTTCTAAGGTCTTGTACTACAGCTCTGTTGAAAAATTGCACTGGCTTGCCAAATATCTTAATGACTTTTCTCTCAGCAGTTGGTAATGGTGAAATGTTATTCTAGTAACCATAATGTCTCTCATAAAACAATTGCATACAATATGTACTGTACTTCTATTTTAGTGAGCTCTTCTGTCAGAATAGCAGTGCCAGTAACCATTTAGCATTTCATAGCAAACTGCTTACCAGTCCTTCAAGTGTAATATTGCAGAAAGAGTGAAGAAATGCGTGATTAAAAACGTTCACTGAGAGTGGACCATTTAACGCAACCCGACACTGCAAAATAAACCAGCCTTCACATATGTAGGTGCTCATCATATAAATGACAGTTCTATGTGGTCATTTAATTTTACGATCTCAATTCTTGCATATATTGCTCACATAAATATAGTGTTTTCCTGCAGGGAGGTCTGCTGGGTGTTATAAAATCAGTGAGACCTCAATGAGTTCAAATGGACATCTTTTATAATTATTGCTATAAAATTTCTTGACAATGCATTTTGTTGTCCAATGGCTAAAGGAAACGATTTTCCAAAAGAATGGGTTTCAACAAAGAGAGTACCAGAGCCTGGGAATTTGTTTCTGTATTCACCCATACTTAAATTACCTTAGTTACTCTTACCTATTGAAGGTCTTTCTACTCTTCAGAATAAGTTCTTGGCCGGGCATGGTGCTCATGCCTGTAATCCCAGCACTTTGGGAGGCTTAGGTGGAAGGATTGCTTGAGCCTAGGAGCTCAAGACCAGTCTGCGCAACATAGTGAGTCCTTTACTCTCAAAAAAAAAAAACCAAAAAAAAAACAACTCACCAGGAGTGGTGGTTATGCCCGTGGTCCCAGCTACTCAGGAGGCTGAGGCAGAAGAATCACTTGAGTCCAGGAGCCGAGAGGTCGAGGCTGAGGGGAGCTGTTGTCATGCCACTGCACTTCAGCCTGGGCAACAGAGAGACTTCAAGTCAAAAAAAGAAAAGAATAAGTTTTTAAAATGAGACTTCCAGTGAGAGGCAGGCCAGGTTTGCACTGTGTTCCAGTTTGATGAGGCAATGCAAAGTGTATCTAGAGGGAAGGATTAATTTGCTGTTAAGTGCAGTTAAAATTCATTTACAGGTAATTTTTTCATGCACTTGGAAAGATAAAGAAAAGGTAGGCAAAAGAGTCCCGTAAACTCAGGATTAGAAATGGTTTAGAGAAAGACACATCAACTTTGAAAAACTCTACCTATAATACCATGCATTGTTTGAAAAATTTTGTTACTTTTTCTGCTTCTTTCAGGGTCACATATTTGACATTACAAATAAATTAATGTGGTTGATTTTCTCTATGATATATTGGGACATTTTAATTATTTCTTAGTTTTTATATTCTCTAGGAAAATAAGTTGTGATTAGCATTGTTGCCACATGTGACAAGTGTTTAATGGCTCACTAATTGAATTTAGGTATTTGTTTTCTATGATTGTCTTGTAACTTCTATAGCAAATGCATTTTTAAGTATTCATTTAGAAATGCAATGAAATATTTGATTTCTATTGTAAAACAAAAATGAATTATTTAATGTATTTTAAGTGGTCACATTTATTGAAATAGAAGGAAAGAAAGTAAGCTAGGAGTCATGGTTTTACCCTGTGGTGAAAGGAACAGTGGAGAGTGTGGTACAGGTGAAGAAAAAATGGCCTGAGGACATTCAAGCTCTGGGCTTATTTGTCCATAAGCTCCATCTATGGTCTCCTGTAGGGGTTATTTGTCCTTGGTCTCTACTGCTATTGGTGCTGATCTGGCAGCTGTGCTAATATTAGGATGGATGCTGGCTCACTCCTGTAATCCCAGCACTTTGGAAGACCGAGGCAGGGAGAATTGCTTTAGCCCAGAAGTTTGGAGTTTGAGACCAGTCTGGACAACATAGTAAGAGTTTGTCCTTACAGAAACAAAAATAAAAACAAAAATTAGTGAGTCATGGTGTCATATATCTATAATTCAAGCTACTTGGGAGGCTGAGGCAGAAGGATCACTTGACCCCAGGATGTTGAGGCTGTGGTGAAGCATGATTATGCCACTATACTCCAGTCTGGGCAACAGAGTGGAATCTTGTTTCAAAAAAAAAAAAAAAAAAGTGGGGTTAGCTCTCTTCAGTCTCAGTTCTGAGGGGTTTGGTAATGGCTCTACCTATGCAGAGATGAATATACAACATAAGTTAAAGCCAAAAGGGAAGTATTTTCTTCTCACCACGGGGATTGATTCAGAGAGGACTCATGACCTGGTTCAGTTAACCCATAGTGGATTTTAGAACTTTTATAGAAACCAATGGAAAACAACAACAAACAAGGCTGCTCTGGAAGCTGATCTTGGAGGAGTTGTGAGGAGCAAGAGCTCCACTGCCCTTATACTTACCCAATGGAGTTGGAAGCTGAAGTTCTCACATGGAAAAGAACAGTGAGAAACTGGAAACATGACCAGATCATGGTTTCTTCATTTAAGCTTCACCTAAAGTTAATCTACTCCAGAATGTTTTAACTAAAGTATGTTGAGTTTCCTGAGACTTGCTTTTGAGAGAGCCTTAATTAATCCACATGTCCCTAACCTTCGTTTTTTTGAGATCAGTAACCATCACGGTTTTTTTCCCTAAGATAGTTCAAGTTTGGTTTCCGTTGCTTGTAACCAAAATAATACTAATAAATTTTCTATGCTAGAGGCAGATTTTACCATTTTGATCTCTACTTCTGTATCTAAGTAATTGATCCATTCTTTCATTCAATTAATACATTTATACTGTTATAATTAATATTTGAGTGTCTTCCAATGCAACAATGAAAAGCACATAGTGTCTGTGTTCTTGAGGCAGAGAGTCTAATGATAGAGAAAATCATTATAGAAGCAGTTACAAGAGAAAGAGTACAAGAAGTTGTTGAAAGAATTTAAAAGAAAAATCAACTCTTACATAATGGGTCCAAGGTCTCCCACATGAGGGAGTGTCTGACCTGAGACTCAAGAGATAAGCAAGATAAATTTCAAAAGGTTGAGGGCAAGGCAAGGAGACAGCGAGTTAGGAAGCCTAAGTTCCAGAGAAAGCATAACTTAAGTAACTGCAAAGACATATAAGGCGACTTGTAAAAGGGGCATAGCAGGGAAGGCGGCTTAAAGAGTGAAAAAAGCCGGGCTCAGTGGCTCAGC
This sequence comes from Carlito syrichta, assembly GCF_000164805.1. Taxonomy (NCBI): domain Eukaryota; kingdom Metazoa; phylum Chordata; class Mammalia; order Primates; family Tarsiidae; genus Carlito; species Carlito syrichta. Next base: position 196,291 of record NW_007174137.1, read on the forward strand.
CTGTAATCCCGCGCTTTGGGAGGCTGAGGTGAGTGGATTGCCTGAGCCCGCGGGTTCGAGACCCGCCTGGGCAACTTGGCGAGACCTCATCTCTATAATAAATCAAAAATTAGCCGGGCGTGGTTGTGGACGCCTGTAGTTCCAGCTACTTGGAAGGCTGAGGTGGAAGGATCGCCGGAGCCCAGCGGGTTGAGGCTGCGGTGGCCGGGAGCGGCCACTGCACTCCAGTCTGGGCTACAGAGTGAGACTCCAACTGGAAAAAAAAAAAAGAAAAAAGAGTAAAAAAGACAAAATTAAAGAAGTATAGGCATGAGATAAGCTAGCCCAGGAAGGGACTGGTAAACAAGGGGAATTTGGGCTTTATCTTAAAAACACTAAAAAGTCAATCAAATTTTAAAGGAAAGTGGGGATAGTGGCTTGATCAGATTTTTATTTGTCTAATCCATTTTTAGGTAAGGTGAGATCTTATTCAAAAGGATTATTACAATAAAGGAAGGCAGACTATTTCAACAGGGGGCGGGCGATTATTGCAATAAGAAGAATGTTCTAACCATAATATCTGCAAATGTTCAAAAGTTAGGTAGTAAAAAAATTTTTTTTTTAAATAGGGAGATGTGAACAAGGCAAGAAACAAAGGGAAAATAAGATGAATGGATGGAAGTGGAATGATCAGATAGTAGATCAGAGAACGTTTTATCCTGAAGTCAGTCTACTACTGGGAGGCACCGTTAAGGAGGAGTTGGTGGTATGTATGATGGCTTGTGCTGGTAATGGGTAAACATTCATGGACCTGAAGTAAGAAGGAAAGCCTAAATAAATTGTGGTCAAGAGAAACATTTTGTTCAGGTTGGTTCACGAATACAAAAAGTTCAGCTAATCACTTATGATGCAATTAATAGAAATTTGAAGATTCTGTGTATGGTGTTGTCATAGAAAAAGACCAGGTAGCGATGAGTTGAGTTCTACCTAGGTTACATAAGGAAGAGTGATTATTTGCAGTAAACCATATTGTGGAACACAAAAAAGAGGGGCACTTCTTAATTGTAACTGTTTTCTAGTAGCACAGAGCTCCAGCAAAGTTTCACATGGTCAGGTTTCAGAAAGAACATTTTGGTACACCATGGAGAAGAATTTAAAAGTCATGAGACCCAAGAGAAGAAGTGTATGGGTAATTCAAGTGCAGTTGCACTGGATCAGGGTAGAGACACTAGGGTCATAAAGAAGCAGTGGATTATGAGAATTTCAGAATGTAGAATAAAGATAGAACTTAGTGTTTGGTTCCAGGATATGAGCGAAACACTTCGGTCACATGTGTGTCAAGAAGTTAATTTCTTTAACTGAAAAATATCCTTTTAGAGTCTCCAGTGGCCTCTGATTTTTCAGAGTGCAAGAGGTCCTCTGAATCACTGCTTTCCAAAGAGGTTATAATCTTTCAAGAAGTTAGCTTTCCTCTGGCATCCCTCTTTTCCCCTATATCCTCTGTCCTTGGGTTTTAACCTAATGTTTTCACTTATAAACCAAAGATAGACTGTAGTATCTCTTGTTTTGAAATAGATTGTCTGATCTCCAAAAGTTTATCCCTTAACCCAATGTCTCTATCAGACATTAAAATAGTGATTGTTACTAGTCTTAATATATCTAAGTTTTACTAATCCTTGCCTTGTTTTTGATCATTTAAAATATTTGTCTGCTATGTACTAAACATGTATTCTAAGATTTCTTCTAGTAATTTAATTTTTTTGAACTTTTTTGAAGTGTAGCATACAAATTTAAAAGAGCACATATCAAGAGTGTTTAGGCCAATAAGTTTGCCAAAAATGAGTGCACCCATGTAACCAGCATTCAGATAAAAAATAGAGTCAGCACCTCAGAAACCCCACAGTATGACTTTTCAGGACCACCCCCTACATTGACCTCTAACACATACATTAATTTTGCCTATTTTTGAGTTTTATATAAGTGAAATAATATAGTGTGCAATCTGTTGTATCTGACTTTTATGAGATTTTTTTATATTGTTACTTATAGTAATCTCTATATTTTGATTGCTGTATTGTATTCCATTATTTGAATATATTAAATTTATTTATTTATTCTGCCATTGAGGGGCATTAGGATATGTTTTTAGTTTTAGGTGTCCGAATAGTAATATTATGACTCTTTGTGTATTTTTTGTATTAATTTAATTTGAAGAGAATTTTCACTGAATTCCTTTCTAAGCCTTGGATATATAGTAAATTATCATTATTACTATTTTACCACCTTGGGGTCTATTACACATTTTAGTTTGTGGTCATAATCCCAGTAGTTATTTAAATTTAGCTTTTTTTAAAATTACCTTTGTAAGTGTGTTATGTCTCTGCATGTCTATTTTTGGATCTTAACTATAATTTTTTATTAGTTTCTTAGGTGGAATTCATCCTTAAATTTTGTTTTCAAGAAGTAGTCAGGAAAAATATTTACTTCAACTTGTCCATGTTAAAAAGCCTTTTGTTTTAATACTTTATTTATTTTATTAACTTTTTTTTTTTTGAATCAGAGTCTCACTGTCACCCAGGCTGGAGTGCGGAGGCACAGTCACAGCCACTGCAGCCTCAACCTGCTAGACTCAGATGATCCTTCTGCCTCAGACTTCCGAGCAACTGGAACTACAGGCACATGCCACCATGCCCGGCTAATTTTTTGGTTTATTATAGAGATGAGATCTTGCCAAGTTGCCCAGGCTTGTCTCAAACACTGGGCTCAAGCAATCCTCTTGCCTCTCGCCTCTGCCTCTGCTGGGATTACAGGCTTGAGCCACTGCACCTGCTGTTTTAATACTTTAAAACTACTTACCTAGTTATAAAACTATTGATAACAGCCCTCTTACTTTTTTTCTGTCTTGTAGTATTGAGTGTGTTGCTGCAGCACTATGTGAAGAAGCAAGACTACCATCTCTCTTCCATAGAAGATTAGGTATCTTTCCTGAATATACTGAATTGTGGTCCCCTATCCATTCATATGTTGAAGTCCTAAGCCCAATGTGATTGCTAAGGAGGAAATTAAGGTTAAATAAGGCCATAATGATGGAGTTCATATACATATATATACATATATATATATACATATATATATATATTTTATTTTCTTTTAAAGATGTAGGGTACAATTCAGGATTAGGTATACAAGTAGACATTGTACAAGTAAAGTTTGGACCTCCCTTTGGTCCCCTCTTTGCTTGGTTTGAGATCAGGTATCCTTACGTCATGTGCTCCCCTTTTCCCCAACCCCAGCAGTATCCCACTACTGTCAAGGATGGAGTTCTTTTTTAAAATTATTATTATAAAGATGTGGAGTACAATTCAGGGCTAGGTATACAAATGTTGATTATTCAGGTACCCTTGTTAATGAGGTGTGCCCCTCCCTCCCCTAGCAATTCCTCTCAGTTATTAAACCAATATGACCAGCGTCTTATAAGAAAACACTAAGGATGCATGCACACAGAAAAAAGACCTCATAAGGACATAGCAAGAAGGTGACTGTCTGCAAGTCAACAAGAGAGGCCTCAAAAGAAACCAAGCCTGTTAACACCTTAATCTTGGACTTTCAGTCTCCAGAGTGTGAAATAAATTTGTGTTATTTAAGTCACACAGTCTGTGATATTTTGTTATGGCAACCCTAGTAAACTGATATGTAGCCCATTTCTTGGCTTTTGATTTCAGGGTCTTAGTGTTAATACTTATTTATCAAATTTTTCTGTGATTTATTTTGCTCTTTTGAGACAATCATTTTTATTTTCAGAAAAGTTGTCTTTTATATCATCTTTGGGTTTTTTGGTGGATTTCATTTCCCTTTTTTCAATGTAGAAATTACATATATGTTGGATCTCCTTTGTTTTATAGTTGTTTTATCTTTTAAAAATATTTTAAAATTTTGTCCTGTGTAATTTTTATAGATCTTTATTGCATTTCATGTGTGTGCATCAGCATGCCCACCCCTTCTGACTTAGCATGAAGGTGATGGTAAAATCTGAATTTCAGTTTAGTATATGGAGACTTCTCTTTAGTCCTTGAGCCTAGAGCAAATGCTACAAATGCTGCAGACCAGCTTCATTGTCTACAATAACATAAGCCTTTCCTTGTGTCTATACCTCCCACAAGAAACCCGTGAATAGGAGATAATTAATAGTGAGTTTCTTACCCAGATACTATCTATTAGGGTCTAATTCTCACTATTATTTTATGTGCAACATGCTGGCTGTAGATTACACAGAACAATGCTTTATAAAAAAATCCTAGAGTGGGACTGGCAGCAGTGGGAAACTGCCTGGGGAAGAGGGAGCACACCTCATCAACAAGGGTAACTGCATAATGATTATTTGTATACTTAACCCTAAATTGTACCCCACATCTTTAAAATAAAAATATTAAAAGTTTAAAAAACAAAAAAAACACACACACAAAAATCCTAGAAACATATTATGTCAGTGATTAATGCCAATATTTTCTGCTTCATCAACAATTGTCAAATCTTTAGTTAAATCATTATGCAAGTCAGATATTTAACTAAAACATGTGTTTTTCCATAAGGAAACTCGCTTACCATGAATACATTTAATATTTCACCTTGCTTAGATACTTTCAATAAAGATTACATCAGTCCCTTATCTTAGTCTCTTTTCACTGCTCAAAATATTGGAAATTAACTTATGTATGATTATAGAATTTTTAAATCATTTTTCTAAATTTAAGAAGTAAATTAATAGAAATATATTTTTAAATTTATCTATGGAAAAAATCCCACCTTTTCTGATACATATCCTTCAGGTGAGTTTTATAAGAGATGACATTCCTTCTATGCTTCTGCAAGAATGCCTTTAATTAGCTTTCCCAGAAACAGATGTGACAAGGATTTGAGTAAAGGTAACTTGTTTGGAAAACTATGCAAGGAAATATTGGTAGGCGAGTAGGAAAGTGAGTCAGTGAGTCTAAGAAAGACAATAAATGTGAGCATATTGCTGCCATTGTCAGATAAAGTTCCATCCTGATAGGGACCTCTGAGACTGTGTAGTTCATCCCTGAGAGTTACTCACCAGGACTAGGAAGTAGGGGTATTCATCCTTCAACTCTCATTGAGAAGTGTTCTTGAGAGGATAATTCCCCAACATCCCATGTTGTGACTGACAATGTTCCTTAGCACACTCAAGGCTTTAGGATCTTGCCTTAAGAAGCTGAATGAGAGAAGTGCCAAGAGGAAATAAGAGGGCAGTATCATGACAGGGTCTGCTATGGTCCACTCCTAGTACCCTTCAGATTCACTTATGCTCCACTTTAACTTCACTGTTTGATCACTTATTCTTTAAGATGATGCCCAGTTGTTGCCTCAAAAATATGTCTAAAGAATGATAAGAAACAAAGATGAAAACAGACTTGTGATTTTGCCTACAGCTGCAGTTGGTCCCTCAATCATATTTTGCAAACTCCATTTGTCATCTACTTCTCTGCAACCCAATCTTTACTCCTCTCATGCTCAAGCAGCTCTTCTACTGGTTTAAGTTGCTTCAGATCTTTATTCCTTAGAGGTCTAAGCTTCTGGTTACTATCCCTTGTCAGACAATTGTTGCTACAATGATTGCCACTGTTCATTCACAGTTATCGTCACATACAACACCACCAGGAGCTATGTCAATAAATCCCATAAGTTCTAAGCATATAACTTTTTGCCCTCTTTAGGTGACACTAACCTATTATAATAATTGGCATCAATTGCCCTGCCAGTATAGTACAATGTTTGCTTTGCCTGCTGGTCTACCAGCATGGGGAGTCTAAAACAATTGGCAGTAGTGGGAAACTGTCAGGGGAGCGGGGTAGAATTGGCAGTTGAGGGAAACTGCTAGGGGAGGGAGGGACATACTTCATCAACAAGGGTACCTGCATGATCAATCTTCGTATACCTAACCCTGAAATGTACCCCACTTTATAATAAAAATTTAAAAAATAAATAAATAAAATAAAATGACCAGGTAGTAAATTGAGTTTTATATGTAGCAGAATGCCTATGGCATCTCCTGGAAGAAACATTCTTATTCTGGGAAGCAGACCTTCTAATATCTGTCAGTACCTGAAATTTTAGGAACAGAGAGCTCACTTTACCTGTGATGATCACTAAGAGTGCTGAGAATAAGGACTACAGCTACTGTCACCATTTGGTTTTCTTTCTTTCTTTCTTTTTTTCTGTTCCATATGATCTGCAGGAACACCTTTTGGTTTTCATATTATTGCAATCTAGTTATCTGGGATACAACATCATATAATGGTTATTACTTAGAAGTTTATTTCACATTTTGAAAAATGTTGCCCCAAACTCATAGAAGTCCCACCTGAGACTTTGTCTATCATGATGAGGTATATGGTTGCACTAATGGGTCTTGTTATTATTTGCTTACTTCTACACTCTCAAGCCAAGCCTATCTCATTGAGAATCCAATGCTAGTTGAGCAGACAGTCTGTGAATTCTCAGATATGGTGTTAAGGAGACAGGAAAGGCAAACCCAGAGCCAAATACACATGTGTCCTAGTAAGGTTGAAACATTAATTGGACTAGTAAGGTGTCATTGTACCTTAATGAGAGGTAGGGTCCAATGTAATCAACTTGCTACCAAGTGTTTGGTTGGTTTACTTCTTCAGGGAATGGTTCTATATTGGGGATGACTGGTGGGGGAGTGGATTCCATGTTCAGTGTTGGTCAATTTTATTTGAAGATCAGCTATTCAGTGACAGCTGAACATCATTCTCTCCATAGTAGCTGCATTATTCTTGATGAAGGAAGCCTAGGGTATGGGAATAATGCCCAGCCTCCTTTCCTGTCATTATTATTATTATTTTTTTTACAAAAGTTAAAATTATTGGCATAAATGTGTAGGGATTGTGAAAAGTTATCAGATTATTAATACTGCTTCTAATTTACCAGAGGAGTACCTTTCCCAAAATGTTAACCACAGCTGGATTGAAAGAGTATTTGGGAAATGTGGCGATGTTGTTTATATAAGTATACCACACTATAAGTCTACTGGAGATCCAAAGAGATTTGCCTTTGTGGAATTTGAAACAAAAGAACAAGCAGCAAAAGCAATTGAGGTAGGTCTGAATCCTAAAAAGAAAAACAAAATTTAGCCAGTATTAAATAGTAATAACTTTATTTTGTCAATCATTGCAGTTTCTTTACAACCCACCAGAAGAAGCACCAAGAAAAGCTGGCATATTTCCTAAAACTGAAAAATAAGCCCATTCCAGCTCTACGAGTAGCTGGTGAGTATTTGTTTAATACTTTTCTACATGTAATTGAAGCAAAATGAAACTGACGATAGCACTGTTACAGAAGAAAAAAAAAAGAAAAAAAAAGAAGAAAAGCCGAGTGAAGAAGGAAGACAATGTTCAGACCAAAGAGGTAAGCATGATCACAAACAACACAAATGCCTGTAAAGTAAAAGGTCAAGACCCGCATCTGAGGACTCTGAAGCGGAAAATACTGAACCCCAAAAGCAATCTTCAAAAGAAAGAAGAAAGAAAAAAACAAAACAGGAAAAAGGGAAACTATCCAGCTTACCTGAAGTCTGAACAGGAAAGAGGAAGAGAAGTAGCTCTGAAGATGCAGAATGCCTTGCTCCCAGGTCAAAAGTAAATGACTCAAAAAGAAGCTTCAGAAATTTCCAAGGAAAACAGAGGTAAAACTTGAGAACTAGATAAATTAAGATAACACTTTACCCCTTTCACAGCAAAATCATGTGTGGTAACTGGGTTTTTTATTTCTCAAGACTTAGAAGTCTCTACTGAAGAGGAAAAGGATACTGGAGATATAAAAGATGGTTCTCTGTTAAAAACAAAAAGGACGCATAAGAAAAAACATAAAAAGAGACATAAAATGGGAGAAGAGGTTATACCATTAAGAGTGCTGTCAAAGTAAGTCTATGGTATAAACTCTATTGTCATTGGCAAACGACATAACAATCCATTCTGTCATTGTTTATACTCTATTCTTGAGTCCACTGAACAAGCCCTGTGGTAACCGAGGACCGAATATGGCTGATAATCTAATATCCAAGTCATTTTGTTTTCCTTGTTTTTAAAGTGATTTTTTTTATGAATACTCTTTGAGATACAAAGATCTACAGACTTTTTGTCCATTCCCATCATTCTCCCGTAGGCCTCTTTTCCCGACATGCTGATCTCCTATATTCCAGTCTTGATCTCTCTAGGCCTCATCCCTGGCCAACACAAAAAGTCGTTTGCCAATTCCCTGGAATGTATGTATATATTTATGTGAAGCCACTTTTCCTTCTCCCAGCATTTAAATTGGAAAAATGTAGGAATCACCTATTCCTGGAACTTATGCTTCACAAACCTGCTGGGGTTTTACCCCAAATAGATCATTTGTGTTTCACAATAGATTGCTGCTCTGCCTGTTTGACATTTTGATTTGTTGAGTCTGAGAATACACAACTCATAATGGGCAGCTCAACTTGCATAATCACCTGATGTTTCATGATCATGCTCTCTTCAGCTATTATTATAGATCCCTATGGTCCTCCCCTAATTACCATACTAGCCCTGCTGCTTGTTGCAGGAGATAACATCTACTTTACCTTTTTACTGCTACCTAGACTCCATGAGTCTGGAATTTTATTGTCTTCATTGATGATGGGTAACCTAGTTCTATAACAGCATCTTCTACTCTCAATACCATCCTAAGAGAGCAGTCTCAGATGAGCTTCTTAGTGATGCCCTCTCACTAGAGAATTTCTTAGCGAAAAGAATAACTTCTGAGAGTTTCCTTGGAACAATATTGATATGGTTTGAGTATGGTTTGTCCCACCAAAACTCATGTTAAGGCTTGGTCCCCAAAGTAATAATGTTGTAAATTAGGTGGTGAGACATTTAAGAGGCATTTAGGTCATAAGGAATCTGCCTCATAAAGGAATTAATACCATTTCACAAGAGTGAGTTCTCACTTCCATAGACTGGATTCATTACCTAGAGAGTGGGTTTTTATAAAAGAAGTTCATCCCTTGTGTTTTGTCTCTTTTGAACATGCTGTGCTGTGTGATGCCATTTGCTGTGTTATGATGCAGCATAGGCCCTCACCAGACCTAGCACCCGATCTTGAACTTCTGGACCTCCAGAGCCATGAACAAAACAAACCTCTCTGTCCTTTGTAAATTACCCAGTTTCAGGTATTTTGTTACAGCTCCCCCCGCCAAAGGACTAAGGGTTAGGTCAACTAGTAGGTGTGCAGATCTAATATAACAAATCTTTCTAAAATGTCCAACTCTCTGATCTTTTGTTACACTCTCTTCAATATTAAGGTGTAACTGGTTCCTCCATGTTACTCACAGTAGATTATCATTTTTTCAAACTCCGAGGAGACATCCAGCAATGGATTAGGACCAAATCCAGGTGTTTTTTTCAGGAGATTAAATCCTGAGTCACAAAAGGGTGCCTCCATTCAATAGACTCCAATCAATATCTAAAAGTTTTATAACCCTCCCTATCTGATTCAACATCCTTACTATTCATTTCTCTTCTTTTTCTCCTGGTTGCCTTTGTTACAAATTTGCCAATTCTTGCAGCTCTTTTCCATTTCCCTACATAGCAAACAAAGTACTTTCCCACTCAGGCCATGCTATGATTTAACCCTAGTTAATGCTGCCACTGTCATTCTGCAAACATACCACTTCCAAAGACCTTTTGTGCCCTCTAGCTGAGCCTGAGAAACACAATTACTACAGGTGTGTGGAGTAAGAACCATGGACTCTCCCTACAGTCATACAGAAACTCTTCTTTTCATTTTCTCTCGGCAACCAGGGTGCTGCCTAGCCACCTACAGCAGAAGAGATGTCTGGCTGGGTGTATCAAGGCAATTATTCTTCTTCCCACCCTCCTGGCACTTTACCTTTTTTTGCCCCCTCTTAAAAAGAATATATACCTGAGGTTCAAGTTTGCAAGCAGGAGCAAATCTGTAGGTTTAGGTAGAGAGAGGGTCCAAGATTGGGTAGACTGGCATTCACCTTAGAGTGTCAACAGGGACTCAGCCCTCTCTTTTTCCATTAAGACCAGTCCTATTGGGTGACATTGCAGTGACCCTCAAACCCTGGATTCCCATAGTAGGGGAGAGGGATGGAGGGAAGGCTGCCAGCAGAGACCCTGCTGCATTCCTTCATGTGTGCCAATGTCTGTGTCATTTTCACATGGTCTCTTCACTGAAGACACCTTCATTTAATAAACAATCATATTTATATTAATAGAACCAATGCTGTATTATGAAGTAGAAGGTGGATTCTCTTTTTTTTACAATTTGTAGGTTTATAGTGTTACTCATGTATTACCATTATCCTATTGCATAAGAATAAATATTTTGAAGAAAAAAATAACTTTAAATGTCTTTAATGTTTTCTGCTTTTTGAACAAGGGGCCCCCATTTTCACTTTGTACTTGGTCCTGCAAATCAGGAGTAAGAACTTTCTGATGAAGAAATTCAGAGAACAAGAGAAAAGGAGGAAGGGAGCAGAAAGAGGAGGAGAAAGAGGAGAGAGAGTAAGGAAGGGAACCTACAACAGTAATACCTAGAATTACTATAAAAAATACTCATCTAAGAATGTTTTGTGTTTCACATTTGAAATAAAAGTTAGTCACAGTATCAGAGTTAATCATTGCTAATAACAGGAGTCATCACTTTGTGACCTTTGAGATTCATTCTGTGAAATATCAAAGGTGCTCTGTGTGTTTTTCCATTTATATTTAACTGAGGTTTGATTTTGATGACATTTATCTGGTTTTTATTAATTTCTTAACTTTTCAGAGGTTGGGGCCAAATATATTTGCCTTGAAAGCAATTGAAACAAAAAGCTCACTAACCATAGAAAGCATACATCATGCTGTGCGTATACTGAGGGCTACCAAGAAGATCATTATTTATGCAAAAATGTAGTTAAAAAAAGTGAAAGTTGATTGCCTTGCCCTTTTTTTTTTTTTAACTGAGCCAAGTGTAATCAATTATACTAGGGCATTTTGTAAAATAATGCTTTCTGTTGGTATTACTAACGTGTATTGCAGGAGAAGGACCATCAGTCAGGGAGACATAGGAAGTGAGTTGAACAAACCGAAGGAAGACTGCTGTGAGCTGCAGTGTGGATCAACGGCCAGCATGGGCATGGGTGTTAACTCCAGGAACAAGAGTAGAAGTGGGGGAGGAAAGGTGGTGAGAGTGAGGTTTATCCATGGCTCATTAAAGCCTGTAATCCCAGCACTTTGGGAGGCTGAGATGAGAAGATTACCTGAACTCAGGGGTTCAAGACCAGCCTGGGAAACTTGGTGAGACCTCATCTCTACAATAAATTAAAAAATTAGCTGTGCATAGTGGTGTGTGTCTGTAGTTCCAGCCACTTGGAAGGCTGAGGGAGAAGGATCGGCTGAGCCCAGCAGGTCGAGGCTGTGATGGCCATGAGCATGCCACTGCACTCTAGCCTGGGAAACAGAGTAAGACGTCAACTCAAAAAAAAAAAAAAAAAAATTAAAATTAAAAATAAAAATAAATGTCAGTAAGTAGAATGCTAGTTTCCAACTCTGGGGAACAGGATAGAATACATCTTACTCTATTGTATGTATATTCACTATAAGATATACAAACCAGAGTTTATAAAGCAAAGGTCTTCTATGTTTTTTCTATTTCAATGATTCTCTCTCCCAATTTCTTTCATATTTTCTACCAAGTAGAGGGCTCCTGCCAGCGTGTCTCTGGGTCTTCACATATTTCATAGTCCTGTTTTTTTCTGCTCAACCAACTTCTGTATTAAAAAAACAAAACAAAAAACCTTTTTTTTAGAGTGGCATTTGATCTGTTTTCATTACTGTGGGAGGAAAATTTTTTCCTCTACTTTTTAGTCTGGAATATTTGGGGATCTGAATTAACAATGGACAGATTAACAGGAGAAAAGACACAGTTTATTCATATATACATGGTAGCACACAAAAGATGTGGCTACCTGAATAGCCAGAGAAAGGGGTTTATAACCCAGTTTAATAACAGAAAGGGAGAGGGAAGGAAAGGCTTCCTATGGGAAGAACAAATAAGCTTAATAGGGGAAAGACAAATGGGCTTTTAGGAAAACAAATGGAAGTTTTGACAGTTTGTGATAATATTTGTTGATGTAATTTTTCATCCTGGTCTAGTGATCCCTTTCTCTCCAGGCTGTGAAACTTCCCCAGAGAAGGGATTTATGGCAGCCTCACTCTCAAAATATTCTGCCTTTAGCCAGAAAAGTGAAGCTTCAAAAAGGCTTCTTTTTGCATATGTTGAATTTCAAATGTCTTCACTTTAAATGTCTTTAAAATAATCTCCATACCAACTCAGGAGGTCCAAGTGCGTCCCCACACTACCAAGGACAAGGATTGAGAAGCTGAAGGCAAAAGGAAATTGCAATAAGCTCTGACCAAGGATTCTCTAAGATGAGAGAGTGACTATAAGGATGTTAGGTTAAAGATCTCGGTGGGGCCTCCAAAAATGTTAGGTTAAAATATATTCCAGCAGGGCCTCCAAATGATAGGTCAGACCCACCGGGATAGAGTTGTGCAATCTGATGTCACTGAAGATGTAACAAATTGCACAGCAGTTAGATTAGAAAATATAACTTATTAAAAGGTAAACCAGAGAGAGAGAGAGAGAGAGAGAGAGAGAGAGAGAGAGAGAGAGAGAGAGAGAGAGAGAGAAAAGAGATCACCTCTCCAAGGTAGGGGAGGGGACCAAAGCTAGGAAAATGGAGAGCATAGCTCAAAGAGCCACATGGACACAAAGCAATGGCCACTGGCCACTCGAAGTCAAATCCTTTTAACTTTCTCTTTGATGGTGGAAGGCTGTTAAGGTGATTGGGTGGTGGTCTGCTCCACATCATCACGAAGGGGACAGGTAAACACAGGTACTGATGTTAGATGATGGACAGCAGGCAGATAGATGGGCCAGTCACATGACTGCTGCCAAGGTGATGAGTTCCGTCTGTGTCATGAAGGTCAGGAAGAGCTGATTAGGTTAACTTGCTATGGGTGAAGGTAAATACTTGAAATAGAAAAGCTAATTAGTACAAAACAAGTGGGGGAGGGGATTGCAAAACAATCAATAGCTAACTCTGAGAAACCTGTTCTGTCCTTGGTTAGTGCTTAGAGGGTAAAGTGAACTGAGAGAAAAACATGACAACTAGGCAGTTTTAGAATGACTGCTCTCTGGCTATCTTAACTTCATGTTATGTCCTTTCAAAGTGGTCAGTAGATGAGTTCACAAAAATAAAGAGAGAACTTGATTAGAAAGAAGTGCTTTAGAAAAACAGAACCCACTAATTCACAAACAAAGCAGGACTCACCTCTCGTACAGGTAGTTTAACAGTGGGTGATCATCATGCGTGGTGCAATCTTTGAGAGTAGTCTTAGATGGCTTTATTTGGCTAGTCTTTCTGTTCCTCTCTTTCACATTCATGAGTGAGTGCTGTCTGGCTAACAGATAAACCTGTCTCCATAGACCAAACAATTTAAATTCAGACCTACTGAATAATTTGTGTCATTTTGCTGTTTAATGTTCCAGGATTAAAACAGGTAGCTTTTTTGTAGAGGCTAATTACTATACAGGTAAATTTTGCACACCAACCTTGTAAATAGTAACTTTCCCAATAGCCCCAGGTACATAATAATTTATGCAAGGTGAGAATTCAAGAACGTAGGCGGTACTGATTGTTATACATCTTGGGAGAGAGTGTTATTATAGGTTGAACTGAGTCATCCCAAGAAGATTCAAGTCTTCCCAAGAAGATATTGAAGTTATAAACACCTTGATACCTCTGAAGAGACCATAATTGGAAATAAAGTATTTGCAGATGTCATTAATTTAAGATGAGGTCACACTGAATTAAGATGGGCTCTGGAATCCAATATGACTAGTGTTCTACAAGAAGAGAAAAAGACATAGACAGACTTTGATGGGGTGAAGACAGTGGCTGAGACTGGAATTATGCTGCCACAAATTATGGCTACCAGGAACTGAAAGAGTCAGGAAAAATCCTTTAAAGGCATCAGATGAAGCATGTCCCTGCTGATACCTTAATTTTGAACTTTCAGCCTTCAGATTTCAGCCTTGTATTGTTTTAATCCACCCAGTGTGTGTCATTTTATTATGGTAGTCCTAAAGATCTAATACAGATGATAAAAGAGTTGTCTTTCTTAGGGGACAGTAGCTAATGCACCTTGCAGAAGCATCTCTGTTTTTAAGAATCTGAGAGTGAACCGGGCTCGGTGGCTCAGTCTATAATCCCGCGCCTTTGGGAGGCTGAGGTGAGTGGATTGCCTGAGCCCGTGGGTTTGAGACCCGCCTGGGCAACTTGGCGAGACCTCATCTCTACAATAAATCAAAATGAGCCGGGCGTGGTAGCGCGCGCCTGTAGTTCCAGCTACTTGGAAGGCTAAGGCGGAAGGATCGCCGGAGCCCAGCAGGCGAGGCTGAGGTGGCCGGGAGCGGCCACTGCACTCCAGTCTGGGCGACAGTGAGAGTCCATCTCAAAACAAAAACAAACAAACAAAAAAAGAATCTGAGAGTAAATCTCCCAACTTCTGTCCAAAACTTAGTTCCCCACACTTGAATGCACGGTTGGTTCTTTTGTGGAACTGAGTGACATGTATTTTAATTTATATATGAGTCCCCTGTTATTCTTTCTTAGCTGGTATAAAAAGTTAATTACAATTTGTTTTCGAAATATTTTACAGAAGGATCTCTGAATAAGATTGAATGCAAGCAGGAATGAAAGAGAGGTGACATACAACTCAAATTAGTTTGCTTTTGATACAGAGACCCACTAATGTCTGTCTATATTGCCACGGCCCCTAGAGAAGGGCATCACAAGGGTTCAAGCGCTCATGTACATTCCTAAGAGCTAATAAGAGGTACACTTCTCCTTGTCTCCTATGCCCAATAAATTGAGAGATATATTCCTGAGCACATTCCTGAGAGTCCCCTTATCTTCTATACCCCCAGCAAGTAGCTTCAGGGGATCCTTGACATCCCTGCAGCCTACAGACTATGCCCAATCAACTGAAAGATGTAAATCCCCATTTGTTCCCTTTTCTTAGTAGTCATAGGTCTGAATAATATAGTATCAATGTAATCGTCAGTCTTGTGATTTGTATAACTTTTGCGTAATGCATGATGCCTTAGGCCTTAAAAACTCCCGTTACTCTATGGCAAGCTCTACTTACACTTCTGCTGGGCCTTACGTAAAACCTGTGAGATGCCTCTGGTACCTGGCACCAGGAAGACTGGACCGTAAAATGTCATTATTGGTAAAATGTGGCTGTAACTTCCGTTCTATACCCAGTCTTTCTGTCTCTTGATTTATTGGCATTGAGTGTTAGCTGCTGAGTGTTTACTTGGACCATAACAGTTTAATTCGACTTTAAACCCATTGATATAACTTTACACACTTATTTGTATCTTGGGTTTAGCAGAATAAATATCAAACTTCTTTTTAGGTTTAAAATTAAAATGTCATAGGTAAATGGATTTTATTTTGAGACATTTCATATAGTACCTGGTCTAGGTACTCAAGAATGAAAAGCTAACATTTTGTTAAAATAAAGGAATTTTGAAGCAAAAAATGAGATAAAACTGAAGCTTTGGCTATCTGTATATAAGTTCAATGCATGGTCAAATTATTCCATTATATGCTTGGGAAGGTAAAGTTTTTATTTTGATGTTGAACACAGAATACAAATGCAAAATAATGAATTTTACACACAATCTCTCCTGGGATAAGAATTTTATTTTGGTGTTGCTCAGTTCCCTAATATTTTTATATCCCTATCTAATTTTTAGCAAGAAAATGAAAATATATTATGGCAATGAAAATAATGCTTTAAAATAGTAAAGCAATAATAAATAGTATAGGAAACAAAGGAAAATATTAAATGACACCATGGGGATGGAACCAGCAAAAATTTAGACTATGGGAAATTTTATAGGACAAACAGAAAAATGGCCTGGGTTATTAAATGAATAAATTTCTCTCTCACACACACACATGCACGCACACATATGCACGCACAGATACACACACACCATGTCACAAAGACGAAGGTGGAACTACAGTTTAAAAGAATCTGGAGGGAAATATTACCCAATACCAAAGTACAGATATTATTTGGATCTTAATTTAAACATATAAATCTGCAAAAATTTACTTATAACACAATAATATATTTAAGACTTAAAATTTCTAATTCTTAAGGCCTTAGAATATGGTAATTGTATTTATAAAAAAGTAGTTATCATTTAAAGACATGTGATGAAGTTATTGCAGATGAAATTATATAATATCTGATATTTATTTCAAAATAATCCAGTAGGGGTGAAAGAAATAGATTGCTATATAGATAGAACAAAATTGACAATAACTTGCTAATTATTGAAATTGGTGATGGAAATATGAAGGTTAAATATTTTTTCTACTTTCATATATTTTAAAAATTTTCTGTAATAAATTACTAAAAAAAAGCCCTAATGAGTCTATTTCTTGGTTTCAAAACTTTAAAATCTAGTTATAACAAGGATGAGTATATCAAAGAATATAATTTAGAAACCACAGAGATTACGATCAGCTGCGAATTGAACAAACCAAACTCAAAGGCCCACACAAATTTAAATTATAATCACAGGGAAAGCTGGTTAGGAAAAGAGTATCTCTGACCTGAATGTGAAAGAATGGGCAAGATTAAAACAGGCAAAAAGAAAAAAGAAGAGGACATCAGTAAACATCTCAAACTGTACATTGAACTCCCAATCTCATTACTGCTCCATCTCATTTACTTGCATAACCTCTATTTCATTGCTTAGTCCCAAACCCAAGGAACACCCTTATTTCCTTTTTTTTCCCAAAGCTCCATACTCAATCTGTCATCAAATTTTGTTGACTCTACAAAGTACATCTAGAATCTGATCATTTGTCACCATCTTATCCCCTGCTACTTTAGCTAAAGCCACTACCATCTCTTGCCTGTGCTTCTAGAACAGACTTCTTTTGTTTTTTTTGATTTGGAGTCTCACTCTGTCACCTGGGCTGGAGTGCAGTGGCACGCTCATGGCCACCGCAGCCTCGACCTGTTGGGCTCAGGCGACTTTTTCACTTCAGTCTTCCAAGTAACTGGGACTACAGGCACTCGCCACCATGCCCAGCTAATTTTTTGTCTTATGGTAGAGATGAGGTCTCGCTAAGTTGCCCAGGCTGGTCTTGAATCCCTGGGCTCAGTTAATCCTCTCGTCTCAGGCCCCCAAAGTGCTGGGATTACAGGTCTGAGCCACCGTGCCCAACCTAAAACAGACTTCTAACAGGGCACCCTGTGCCTATTCTTGTTCCTGTCTCCACCTCTACTCCCGAATAATTACCACATAACAACTGTAGCGAGCATTTTTAAAAATGTAAATCTGATTACATCCTCCCCTGGTTAAAACCCTACAATGACATCTGATCATGGCACGCTTTGACCTCCTCCTTCCTGCCACAGACTTCATCACTGCGACTCTCTTGCTCACTCCTTACACTTCAATCACAAGTCAAGATTTTCCTTGCTTTGGTCTTTGCACTTGTTGCCTCTACTTGAAGCCATATGGCCGTCGATGATTATTACTCTATCTCTTTTTTTATTGTAAATTTTAAGTTTTGAATCATTATCCAAGTCTCTGCATTAATTTCACTTTCTTTGAGAAATGCTTTTCCTGATCATCTTCTCAGTCATCCAATAGCCCTCTTTATTTATTTGTTTGTATTCTTAACAGTGAAATTAGTATTGATTTATCTGTTTTAACTTGGCTATTGACTCTTCCACGATAAAGTAAGCTCCAGAAGGTAAGAACTTTGTCTTTTCAATATTTTCATCACCTAGAACAATTTCTAGCATATCATTGTAAATGTTAATCATATTGATAAATGATCAATAACATGAAAATATATATGAGACATATGGTATGGGGGACAGTGATTAGGGACAATTGGTTTGGCTAAATTGGAGTTTATTGTAGGAAATTCACCAGTAAGTTTGTAAAACTAATTTAGAAACCAGATTATTATACGACTAAAAAACTGGATTGGTTTTAGATGGTTTTATTTTATAAGTCATGGTGAACATGAAGTTTGAGATAACCAGGTTGATACACATGGTGTCATTCCACAATGTGGGATTTTACTGGTACTATCTTAACCATAAAAGCCCTGAGCTAAGTGGATTTCCCAAGAAGGCAATTTTCTTTAGTACTTTCATTCACTCAGGAGTCAGAGCCATATACAAACAGGCTTAAACTATTCCACAAGTCAGTCAGTGTTGCAAACTATACATAATAATATACTCAATATGTGATGTTATAGATTAAACATTCCACAGTAAACAAAGTCACATTTAACACTAAGAGAAGGGGAAAGTGAGATGACCAAAAGTTTTCCTGGAGACATTGACAGAGTCCTGCAAAGAGTCTTTTGATGTGGGCAGAGGCTCTGGCAATGGTTAGGGCAGGGACTAGGGGGTAGATGGGGCAGTGCCTCTGGCAGCACTTTCCAGGCACTTATCACAAATGATACCAAGACAATGTTTGGAAGAGAGGATTGCCTGAGCCCAGGGGTTTGAGAAGAGCTTTGGCAACTTGGCGAGACCTCACCTCTACAAAAAATTGACTGGGCATGGTGGTATGCACCTGTAGTTCCAGTTACTTGGAAGGCTGAAGTGGAAGGATTGCCCAAGCCCAGCAGGTCAAGGTTGTGGTGGCCGTAAGGGTGCCTCTGCACTCCAGCCTGGGCAACAGAGTGAGACTCTGACTCAAAAAAAAAAAAAAAAAAAGACAGACTTAGCAAGCTGTTGATGTCTTGTATTTTTATGACCACAAAGGCCTCAGGCGAGGACTGATAATAGAAGGGCTTATGCTTGGCTATGTCCTCACTGGGTTGGATGCAACCCTTACTGATGAGGCACAGTATCTGGTCCCTGTTAACATGAAACCTTTTAAAAGATAAAATGGGCCGAGCATGGTGGCTCATGCTGTAATCTAAGCACTTCTGGAGACCAAGGCCAGAGGATTGCTGAGACCAGGAGTTTGAGACCAGTCTTGGCAACATGGTGAGATCTTGATCTTGTCTCTACAAAAAAATTTTTAAAAATAGCCAGACATGGTGGTCCTTGCCTATTGTTTCAGGTACTTGGTAGGCCAAGGCAGAAGGATAGCCTAAGTCCAGGTCAAGGCTTTGATGAGTCATGATCATACCACTGCACTCCAATCTAGGTGACAGAGTGAGACACCAACTAAAAAAAAAAAAAGAAAAGAAAAGAAAGTAAAATGGAGTATTTTTCCTAAGATAGAGTTACTTTTAATGGTGCTGTATACATAAGCCATACAAGATTCATTACTATTCATAGACAAATGAATTAAAGTCTTAATTTACTCAAAAAAGCTACAGAGAAAGGTAAATGAACACTCTGACCCATCAGGACTGCTGAAATAAGGGACTTATTTTTTATTTCAGTAATTTTCACCAATTACTAAAAAAGACGCCTTAAAAATTAACAATGAATGGTAGTGATAGCTATCATTTGTTGAAAAACAAGAGACTGGAAATTCTACCTGAAACTTTATAACATTTGATCAATCTAAACCTCATAGCCACCTAGTGAGGTATGTATTTTTCTCTTCATTCAAACTTTAAAGAGACTGAGGAATACACAGAACAAAAGTAACCAGCTCCAATGACTTAACATTGTAAATGACAGAGCTAGATTTCAAATTATATATTTCATATATACAAATATATATGTATACACACACACACCTGCATATATGTTTCTTTTCTTCTTTCTTTTTGAGTTGGGGCCTCACTCTGTTGCCCGGGCTGGAGTGCTGAGGCATATGCATGTCTCACTGCAGCCTTGACCTTCTGGACTTAAGCAATCCTTTTGCCTCAGCCTCCCTAGTAGCTGGGACTACAGGCAAACACCACAATGCCCAACTAATTTTTTGATTTTTTGGGGGAGGGGGTGGGTATAGATGAGGTTTAGCTATGTTGCCCAGACTGGTCTTGAACTCCTGGTCTCAAGCAAGTCCCCCGGTTCGACCTTCCAAAGTGCTGGGGTTATAGGCATGAGTCATCACACCCAGCCTCAAACTGTGTTTTTAAGTAAGCTTGTTGATTGAAGTTTAGCATCTTGAAATATTAAAGTTTAAAGAAAAGTGCACAAATATAAATGTGTGGCTCAGTATATTCTCATACAGTTGACATACCTGTTTATACATAACATTACTTGTACTGAAAAAGACTTTTTTGTCGAAGTTTTACTATGACCCAAATTATTCAGTGTTTTGTAGAGACTGATGATGCCTCTATTCTTATCTGTGTAGAAGAAAAAAAATTCTTCAAGCCAAATAAACAGGCAAGGAAGACTTTATTGAGTACTATTGCAATAGGAGAGAAAGATTGAACTTAACCCTATTGAAATCAAAAATGGGAGCATTTTTAAGCACAGTGTCAGCAAGTGAAAAGTACAAGATTAGGTCATCTAGGTTTGCGAATTGTCACTTCTTTAAGTTAAGCTCCAGCCCTCTCACAGGTACTGAAAAATGGTATATTTCTTGATTACATTTCAAAGAGTTGGCTCCCAGATCCTTAGAGAAGACACTCGTGGGTTGTAGAATAATTACAACTCAAAGGGGCAGAAAAAGAAATTTCAGTTGCAAGTTTTCTAAAGTAAATGCTCTAAGAAAAGGGGAATCAGGGCCTTTAGTCAGGAATGAATCTGTTTAATGTTTAGTCAAAGTGAGAAGAAACTTAAGGCCATGTTGGTCACCTACCATTATAATGTCACATTAATAGATTCATTTTCATTTTGAAAATTATCAAACTTAGAGGATTGCTTTGCACAATACCAGAAAGAAAACACGATATCATTATTTGGGCATTTTAAAACATCAAGTCATTCTAGTTCATTAGAGGGGATTGGCAGAGCATGGTCTTTTCAGCGAGGTTAAGGGAACATTATTTGACCAGTTCTGTTTAGAAAACAGACTGTGCAAATGGCGATGATGGAGCATAGATACTTGAGAGGTGATAACACCCAATAGTAAGAGGAATCCGTTAAAGCTGTTAAGGTAGTATAACGAGGTGTAACCACCTGAAACTGGAACATTAGGTTAGACATTAGGAAAGTATTTCTAAATGTTGGGTTGATTAGATTTTGGAACAATTTTCTGAGAAAAGGTCACTGAGGTGCCATCACTAGGAATACTCAAGAGTAGATTAGATGAAAAACATATTGCTATTTATGGCCACCCTGGCTAGGTCAAAACCACAGTAATGCAAGAGAGCAAACTTCAAGACCCTGGCTCTGTTTTCCCCCTCTATGATAAGAGCCACTTGATTTTACAAAAGAACAAAAACAAAAGCATCATAATTTGTAATATTAAGTCACAACCTAGGATTCACACAGCAAAAATGCACTTCTCTTTACCCTGTTTTCCTTTACACTAGTTTTTTTAGAGGGTAGATTTTGCATCAGAGAAGAGAATGAAACCAAAGCCCATTTTACGTTATAAGGAATTAATTTGCAGCCAATGTGCTTATAGTTACAAATTGTTATTTGGTTAGAAAATGGACTGAGTGACACTTTGTCTCCTTAATGGTCCTACTTAACAATTCGGCTTAGCTATTTTTGCTTAATTTTCATGTTAATTTTAAGTTATATTCATCCTTTTAAGTTTTAACAGTATTTTAAATTTAACAGTGTATTGGGGTTTGCATTTATTTTTTATTTGATTTAGTTTATTTTATTCAAAATAGCCTGATTGTCACTTGATTGTTTTGTGAATTAAGCTAAGGGCACTAGTTGGAATTACTGTAAACACAATGGAATTTCTATTTTAAATGAATGTCAGGGTAGGTTTTCTCTATTGAAGGGGAAGATATAAATTCTCTGTAGTAATTCTGAATATCTCAGATTATCATCTTTCTTGTCCAAACAGAAGACATTCTGTAGATAAGAATTCATGGCAGATTCTTACCAGAAATGTTTATTTGCCCTGCTATGCAACCTTCTCTAGCTTCTTCCTGATGTAACATATTTAGTCTTTTAAAAAATAAAGTGCATTTACTTATGCTGGTACTGTTCCAGATGTCATTGGATCATACAGCAGTCAGCTGAAGCAGCAATGCCTTTTCTTCATGGGATTTAATTCCAGTGGGAAAGACAGACAAACAAACAAATGAGTTTGTAAAATAGGGTTATGAGTTGACAAACAATAAGCAAAGAAAGGAACTCGATGATTGCAATTTAGGTAGGGGCAGAGGCCTCTCTGAAAAGTAGCCATTTAAGTAGAAAACTGCATCCCTGAAGTGATCCATGTGGACATCTTGGGGAATGAATTCTAGGCAAAGGGAATTACAGGCATGGGGCAGAAGACTGGCTGGGATGTTTGAGGAACCACAATTTAATACAGAGTTGTTAGCATGTAAAGGACAAGGATCCCACAAGAGAAGATTGTGTTTCTCAATGTTCCACTCCCAAAAGTATTCCTAGAATTGATTAACTGAATATGGATATGGCCACACAGATTCTGCTCAATCTACTCATATAAACAGTTTTCTTCATGTGAAAAATCTCACTTTTGATTCAATTCTTGCCAGGGAACAATTTAAACTGTTCTAATCTATAATATTTAAAAGAAAATCCACTGATGCCCTTCATTCATTTATTTCATGATTATTTCACAAATAGTTACTGCTTGTTCACTATGTTTAAAAGCCAGAAAATGAATACAAATTTAATTCTATGCAATACAAATAGATTTTTAATTAAGTTTAATAAATATATAGATCTACCTTTTGAGAAACTGCCCTATGGCTATTATTCATTTATAGCAGAATGCTGCTTAATCTCAATTGCTGTTTGAAAAAAGTACCTATATATTTTGTTTCTCAATGTCTTCTACATTGCCTCAGACATTACTAGAATCTACCTTTTATTCCTTTTAAATACATTCATCTCATCTGAATTAGTGCAATTCCCTTTTGACTAGTACCTCACACATTTCAATTATAAGTCTTTAGTTAGGATAGAACTATTACCTATTTTAAATTTTCATTTCCTATTACTTCTCCAAACATTGGCTTTAAGATTAATTCACTTAAGCAAATAAACTGCTTTTCTGTTTTTAAATTGAGTAAATTTTGTTGCATCTCCCATGTGTCAGATTGATTAAATTTTTTATAGCTGCACGCTAGAAAAGATGGTATGTATATGGTTACCTAACAAGAGAATCAGATACTGTACAGGAGGAAAAAAGAGAAAACCACTATTATGGTTTGAGTGTCCCTGCCAAAACTCATGTCAGAACCTTAATTTTCAGTATGGCAATGTTCTAAGATGTAGCCTTTAAAAGGTGGGACCCAATAGGAGACATTTAGACTCCCATTAGGGAGGCTCCAACCTTGAAGAAAGCTTGATGCCATTCTTGAGGTAGTGAGTTCTTGCTCTCTAACGAAACTGTGTTAGTTCTCTTGCGAATGGATTAGCTTCCAAGAGAGTGAGTTGTTATAGGCAAGTTCAGCCTCTTCTGTATGTCATTCAGCATATGCCCACTTACTTTTCTGCTTCTCTGTCATGTTGTAATGCATCATGTGGCCCTCCCCAGAAGCTGAGCAGATGCTAGGGCCATGTTCTTGGACTTTCCAACCAGCAGAATCTTGAGCCAAATATAGTCATGTGCTACATAATGATGTTTTATTCAACATAAACCTATGTGAACATGACAACGATCTCATAAGATTATAGTATTGTATTTTACTCTACCTTTACTATGTTTAGTTATGTTCAGATACACAAATACCACTGTGTCACAATTACCTATAATATTTGGTACAGTCACACGCTATACAGGCTTATAGTCAAGGAGCAATATGTTATACCTTATAGCCTAGGTTTTTAGTAGGCCGTAACATCTAGGTTTTCATAAGTATACTCTATGATGTTCACACAACAACAAAACAACCTAGTGATGCATTTCTTAGAACATATTTCTGCCATTAAGTGACTCATGACTATAAAACATTCTTCATTATAAATTACCAAGTCTCAGGTATTTTGTTACAGCAACACAAATGGACTAAGACACCTACTGAGTTTGGAATAAAGAAACCAAGATTTAGTTCCAGTTCTGCCACCAACTACAGACAAAATCTAAGTAAACCTTCTAAACTTTGGAAGTTTTTACTGATGTGAATAATAGATTCTTCTCCTTGCTTCATAGATTGTTTTTAATAGAAATGTTGACATAGTAAATAAACACCATAAACTTTGAAATTAGCCTGGTTATGTATTGCTATATAGCAAATCAACATAAAGCTTAGTGGTGTAAAATAACAATCATTTCACTGTTTTCTCTATTTTATGGTTTAAAAATTTAGGCAGAGTCCATTGGGGATGGCTTTTCTTTGGTCCTTGATAACTACTGTCATAACTGTGGAAACAAGGATGGGATGACAGGGACCATGTAAAAGGACCTTTGTTCTTGCTGTTCATTGGGGTCCTTTTTTCTTCCTTATGCTACATTTGTTGGACATGGATCCAAGATGGCTTCTTCACTCAAATGTCTGGTGCCTGGACTAGGATGTCTATAACAGTTAGTGCTGCGCTACCATTTGCATGTAACCTCTTCACATGGTCTTCTTGGATTCCTCAGAGTATAACAGTCTCAGAGAGGTGTTCAGATTTATTCAGTGATGAACTGACTCACTCTCAGGGTAACATTTCATGATGCTTTGGTGAAAGTTGTAAGACTTCTTTTGGCTTAGCTTGAGAAACTTCAGAATGTCACTTCTGTTACATTCTATTGTTCAAGCAAATCCTCCAGGCCTTCCCAGATTTAACATGAGGGGAAGAATAGACTCTTCTTCTAATAAAGAAATGCTATGAACATACATGAAGGGAAGAATTTGATAGTGGTTAAGTTGCTGCATTCTACATAAAGTTATTTTGAGTATTGGAAAAGTTGATTTATGTAATGAGTGCTTCACTCAGTAAATGGTGGATGCTATTGTTTGAATGTTGCTTCCAAAACTCAGGGTAAAATTTAATTGCTATTGTGACTGTTCGGAGATGGGAACTTTAAGAGATGATTAGATCATGGGGTTACCAACTTCATGAATGAATTAGTTATTAGGAAGTTGGTTAGTTATAAAGAGGATAAATCTGATCTCAATTTTCCCTCTGTCTTGCAAACTCACTTGCTTCCACCATGGAATAACACATCAAAAGGGCCCTCATCAGATGCAGCCCCTCAATTTTAGACTTCCCAGCTTCCAGAAATTTGAGCCAAATCATTTTTTTGGCTCACAGCCTGTGGTATTCCTTTATAGGAACAGAAAATGGACTAAGACAGTGGCTATATTATTGTATAAGAAAACATAATTTAAAGAATCTGCTGTTTGTAGAATGATATTATTATTGTTTGTAGAAAAAGGAAACACAAGTTCTTTTCTTTTCTCTATTTATATCAATAAATACATAATTTTAATTTTCAATTTTGTTTGCAGTATGCACATAGCGAATATTTCCATGTCTTGAAACCAACAGAAAAAATATTCCTTGTAATTTCCTCCTTATATGGGAAGTCTGAGGCCTAGAAAGACAGTTTTCCAAGTCATTGGCAAATTGTGATCATAACTGATGTTTAAGTACTACCTTTGAGTTATAAAGATTACATTGAGAATGGCAAATACAGTGAATACTTGGCCTACCAACATTCCTTCACCTCCTCAGTCATATGGCATTGCTCATTAATTATACTACTCTTTGCTGCTGAGGCAAGAGGCAGCCAAAGAATTCTTCTCACTAGTGTTTCAGGTGTTCACAACAAATTGACATGTAAGTTGACTTACATTACCTTTACCAATAAAAAACCCTCATGTGTGAGTTTGGTGCCTTATAAAAAAAGTCTGAAGGCGATTCTTTGCCCCTTTTACTGTGTGAGGACACAGAAATAAAGTCTTGTTTATGAACCAGAAGTGGACCCTCACCAGACATTGAATCAGCCTTGGTCTTGGACTTCCCTGTCTCCAGAACTGAGAGAAATAAGTTTCTGTTGTTTATAAGTTATCCAGTTTATGGTTTTGTGTTATAGTGATCTAAATGAACTAAGACAGAAAATTCACACTAAGTGAGGGTTCTGCTGTAATAAATACCTAAAAATGTGGAAGCCGGTTTGGAACTTGGTAATGAATAGAGGCCAAGGAATTTTGGAGGTTGCATACTAGAAAAATCCACATTGTTATGGACATACCATAGAAGATGATTCTTATGAGAACTCAAAAGTAGAGGTAGATAGTTTTAGAAAGAGTCTCATTCTTCTTAGAGAATACCTAAGTGATTATGTACAAAACAATGGTAGAAATATAAATGGTGATGGCCCTTCTGATGAAGTCTCAGATGAAAATGAGGAACATGTTATTGGACAATGGAGGAAAGGTGATCCTTTTTATAAGGTGAAAAAAAAAAAAACTTGACTGAATTGTGTTTGTGTTCTGTGTTTTGTGAAAGGTGAAACTTGTGAGGGATGAAATTGGATATTTGGCTGGGTAAATTTCTAAGCAAAGTATTAAAGGTACAGCTTATTTTCTCTTGACTGTAGTAAAACGTGAGACAAGATAAATAATTGAAAGATGGAATTATTAATTTAAAAAAAACAGAACTTAAAAATTTGAAAAATTCTCAACCTGCTTATTCATTTTATAAAGAATGAGAAAGAATATTTGGGAGAGAACACTAAAGATGTGACCAACTGACCATCTGCTAAGGAGACTTGTCAATCATCTAAACAGAAGCCAGAATCTATTGTCCAAAATAATAGAAGAATGATCCTGAAGGCAATTCAGAAATTATCAGGGCTGCCTTCTGCATGACAGACCCAGAGTGCAAAAGCCCCAGTTACACTACAGAAAGCCCCCATTTGGGCAATGTCTAGAGAAGCCTTGGGAGCAGGGTTGCCCCTGTTACCTCAGACTGATAGAGCCACCAGCATGCAATTTCAGCCCAGAGTATCAATGGGCACAACCCAGGCACAGAGTCACCTTGAAGGTGGGGCTACTCAAAGCCATGGAGGCAAGACAACTACCCCAATGGGTCCAGAAGGTGGGACTTTGGTAACAACTGTGTACAGAAGATAGGATTTCCTTTTGTGGCACTGGAGGGCAGAGCATTGAACCAAACATAAATATTCTTGAAACTTAAGGATTAATGTTACTTGCCCTGATGAGATTTGGACTTGCTTGGAACCTACCACTCTTCCTTCTTCCCATTTCTACTTTTTGGAGTATGGCTGTCTATCCTGTGCCTGTCCCATGATTGTATTTTGGAAGCACGTAACTTATTTGATTTCACCAGTTCACAGCTTGAGAGAATTTGCCTCAGAATGTCTCATCCATATGTGAATTAGAGGCTATTTAGATTAAATATTGGATTCTAGACTTTTGAATGGATGCTGGAATGAGTTAAGATTTTGGGGGTTATTGACATGAGATGAATCCATTTGCATGTGAGAAGTACATGGATTTTGGTGTGCAGGTGTGTAATACTATGGTCTGAATATTTGTGTTCCCTTCAAATTCAAACGCTGAGCTTTTAACCCTCAAGGTGATGGTATTAGGAGGTAGGCCTTAGGAGGTGCTATGGTTTGAATGTGTCCCCTGAAAAGCATGTGTTTGAAACTTAAATCCTCATTCAACAGTATTGGGAGGTGGGGCCTACTGGGAGGTGTTTAAGTCATAGGGGGTCTAACCTCATGAATGGATTAATGTTGATTATTAAAGGGCTCAAGATTGTGAGTTTGATTTGTGCTTCCTCTCTCCCTCACTTTGCCCTTCTGCCATGGGATGATGCAACGACAAAGCCTTGACCAAATGTGGGCCCCTTCATCTTAAACTTCCCAGTCTCCAGTACCATACGCCAACACATTTCTACTAATTATAAATTACCCAGTCTGTCATATTCTGTTAGAGCACCAAAAAAATAGACTAAGACAGGAGGTGATCAGGTCATGAGGGCAGCACCTTCATGAATATGATTAGTACCCTTATTAAAGAAGCCCAAGGAAGACTCCTTGTTCTTTCCACTATGTGAGGATAAGTAGAAAAACATCCATGGACAAGAAAGCTAGCCCTCATCAAACATTGAATCTGCCTTAATCTTGCACTTCCCTGCCTCCAGAACTGTGGGAAATTAATTTTTCTTGTTTATAAGCTATGATGTTTTGCTATCACAGCCTGAATGGATTAAGATAATGAGGTTTCAGTAATGGATAAGTCTGCAATAGTGGATAAGATTTTGAATAAGTAGGGAGTGTGAAGTGAAGAGAACTGTGAATAGATACATAAGAGAGAGAAATTTAAAACACAACAGGCAAAACTGCAAAATATAGGTGATTTCCTTATTTACCACATTGGTATAAAGTTACTTTCAAACTTGTAATATTCTAGGTTGGAAAGCTGATGAAGAGATGGGGGCATACAAAAAGTATAAACTGGTTAAATATTTTTAGTGTTCTATTGACATTTGGTAGATACAATTTGGAGAAAATAGGAGACAAATTAATTTTTTTTCTTCTTTTTTTTTCTTATCTTTCTTTAATGAATAAGTTTTGACTATGGTGGAAGAAGTGTATGGGACATGTAAGGGAAGAAACATATACTTTCTATTATGAAATAGAAAATAGGGAGTGTGTAGAGAAACTGAACTTACCAACAGGATATGTCACACACACACACACACACACACACACACACACAGAGAGAGAGAGAGAGAGAGAGAGAGAGAGAGAGAGAGAGAATCTGATGGGTTGTACTGGTTGACTGGATAACTGGAGACTCAGGTAAGAGCTGCAGTTGCAGTTAAAGTCTGAAGGCCATCTAATGTCAGAATTCCCTGTGACTAGGGAGGAGTCAGACCCACCCACATTATGGTGGGCAATATGTTCTACTCAGAGTCTACTGATTTAAATGTTAACATCACCCAAAAGGCACCTTCTTAGCAACATCTAGAATAATGTGCAACCAAATATGTGGGTACCATGGGTCCAGAGAAGTGATCACATAAAATTAATTATCATAGGGAACAATTAAAAATTTTTAAGAAGGACAATAATGTGATGTAAGAGGTGTTTAGGAAGGTTCTTATAAAAATATTTTGCATTTTGGTTTAAAAAAGAGAAGTTACAGTGAGAAAACAATGAGTAAGGGGATGTTAGCCATACTCTAGGAAGGAGCTGACAAGGGCCTGGCTGAGAAGAATGATGGAAGGGGTTAGATAACATAGCCTAGATAACCACTAACCACTGTTTTTTTCGGCCCTGAAATTCACTTTTTATTTAATGAAGACCTTTAATGTAGCATGCTGAACATTATTCAAATAATCTGGCCAAGTTTAGCTCTATCACGTATTATGATTGTAGCCATGCTTCAGATACTTCTCAAAATTTCTGGACATTGTGAACCTTACAATATTAAGGTCACAGTCTTTGGAATTGAATTGGTTTTAATTTGTGCTTTGTCATTTACCTGTAAGTTTTATAGGTTCTGTTAGCCTCCGTTTTCTCATTTAAAAACGGAGACTCCATTTCCTCATCTAGTCATGCCTATTACAGCTGTTGTCTTAAAGATTAAAGGGAAAACAATATATTTAAATATTCATAATAGTACAGTTAGGCTCAGGATGTATGCCCAGGCAATAGCAATGTACTCATTTAAGTTACATAAATTCAATTATACAGACTCTACTAAAACAGAAAAAGAAAAACTTTTGATGACTTTAGAACCCAATCTCTGTAAAAATTTAACTCCACTCTTAGTGTATTGTAGAGATTCAACTTCAAATCTTTCATAGAACACCCACTCAAAATAAAAAAGAGACTAAATCCTACTAGAACCAATATCAATATAGTCTGTGGATACCCTATGTTTGACAATCAGCACACTGTATTCTGACATCCCTCCATGTTGTTGATGGAGATGTGACCTCAGCTGAGATTCTTGCAGTCATCTAATTAGAGAGAAGCCATCTTGCAGATGAGCTTGGTAATGTCTCCCCTGTTCTGCACTGACATATTTGCAACATTCTGCTAGTTCTTTTGTCACAAAGGCTGCGATCATTAGGTGACTTATTTTATTAAATTGAACTAGGAAAAAATTTTTTCAAAGGTGAATAAATACCTAACATTTGCCAGCCAATTCTTTATGATTAGGAATAAAATAGGCCCTGTCTGGGCAGACACACTGCTGCTATATCATCTGATGCAGTCATTTTACATCTCTTCATACTTTTATTGTGTTCTATACAGATAATATATGTATCTCTTGATTTGCTTTGTTAGAGACTGTAAATGAAACTTCACAAAACCATCTTCAAAATCATGTAGTGAAACAAGAGTTGGAAACATTTTTTTTTCTCCTTATTATCATTGTTGCTTTCAGTTGAATAAATGTACATTTCTTGCTGACTGCAAAAAAAGCCATTAAAAAGCTGTTCCCAGCTAAAAGGTTTCAACACACAGGGAATTATATCACTAGCTTTATCACCCCCTCCCCCCTTAGCAGAGACAGACGTGGTTATAATAGCCAAATCAAAGAACATTTGTTTGAATGATCTGTAATCAGCACTGCTGTTGTCCATTGAAGTTGTGAACAGTTTCACATCCATAAAACCTTGTACCTGGAAAACTGCATGTGTTACCTTCAATTTAAGCACAATTATTATAATGCTATTATTTTTAAAAAATAAAATAATGGGGAAATATCATATTAACAAGTCTGTCAACTGTGAATGCAGTATAATGATCAAAGATGCAATCTGAATAACAAATATCAGATACAAATGGTAGAAGAGAAACAAACAAATAAAAACCCCATGAGTTCAGTGGTGGACTATAACAATCAACCATACTATGATGGAAGAGTACCAGAAATTAGTCACATTATTACATGATTTTTCCCTCTAAACAACACAATTTCTTGATGGAAATTTTCAGGTAATGCCTCTTTATCATCTCATTTGTAAAACATGGCTTGAATTCTCCTTTTAAAATAATGATAGAATTTTTAAAGTCAATGTATTTCTAATTGTGAGCAATTGACTCAGTTTAAGTAAATAATTAACTTGGGTTGTCAGGCAACTCGTCTATTTTTACCTTGTGTGTAAGTTATTCAGGAAGAATGACAATATTTGCAGAGCACTTTAGAGTTTATAAAATGCTTTCGCCTGAATTCTCATTTTATCTTCACAGTAATCCTCTGAGGTAGCCAGTGAGGCAGTCAGAGCCATTACTTTCCAGGGGATAATATATAATTGATTTATCATCATATATACTCTCTTTCTCTGCCAATGTGACTCCTTTGAGCCATTCTTTTTCCTAAAAGATACAGACTTTCCAGAAGATGAACATTCATCCTATCGGGACAGTTTCCCCCTTAGGTTACTTCTCAGTGGGCAGTAACATTGATATATACATTTCTCTTGAAATATTATAAAAAACAAACAAACAAAAAAAAACGTGAGCTAGGTCTCCAGGAAGAGTTGAATAGAACAAGAACAGGAAATACCCCAATTGTGTGGACTTAGCAAAGAGTGGGATATGTTTCTATGTAATGAATTTTCTAAATTAACAGTCTAGCTATCAGGTATTGTATGGTACTATTAAATTTAGGAATTATAGTGGGAAAGAACTCCCTATCTTCAATTCTTTACCAGATGTGTTTATTCTATTATTTGAATGAGTTTTTTTAAAATTAAGGTGAGTTTTCATAGTAAGAAAATCAGCAGTAGTTTAAAGTAAGAGCTATGTTGCTCTGACTGAATGTCACTGTTTTTCACGAAGTTAGAATGCTGACCACAATACTTCCGACTCTAGAAAAATAAAATCAAAATAAGGTTAACTGGTTGTATTGCATAGAGGCTAGTGTGGGTGGAAATGAATGGTTTGGAATTTAATTTGTTTAGGTAGGCAAAATTGCTTATCTCAAATCTCAGGGGTCAGCTAAATTTGGTTTTGTTTACCTCCAATTCCATTAAGAATCAAAAAATGCAGAAATACATGTTTGTATAATCACACACATACCTGTATTTGAATTAATTACAAAGGGGAGGCAATGTTTTTATAAATCTGAAAAGTGAGAATTAAAAATTTCTGGTGATTCTAGCTTTATTCAAAGCTGCTTCCATGGAATTATGGAGAAAATAAATAAATAAATGATTCAGACACAAACAGTTTACAATCAATCATATTTATTTCAAAATGTAAACAGTATTTTTTTTACAAAAGTATTATTTGTGAATAGTTCAGAAAATATTTTAAAAGTATATAGAAGTATAAAAAGAAAGCAAATCACTGATAATCTCATCACATAGTAATAACTTCTTATGAATTTGTTATAATCCTCCCCAAATTTCTCTATGTTCTTCATTTTGTAATTCTCTCATTAAATCTTCAATATTCACAATGCAATTCGGGGTAGTAAGAAATAGAAACTAAAGAAGCAGAAGGAAGGGCAGAAGAAGTAGGAGCATTTAAAACCAAGACAAGTTTAATGTTATAAATCAAGTGAGAGTTTAAAAGCAGTTGAAGGTATGGCACCATCTGCTCCTATCCCAGATGAATCAAGGTAAGAAACAAGAAGCTTTATCTTGTGAATATGAAATGACTGAGATTACATAAAGCCTATGTTAAAGAAAAGCACAAAAGCTCCCAACATTTTAAAGAGATATGAAATGGAAATACAATATTTTATTACTTTAAATTTACGGGCCACAGGTCTAGTAAATTGCTGCGCTCTTAATTTATTTTCTATCTAAATACCTAAGCATAGAGTTTATCAACTTATGTAGGTTAATGCACATCTTTTAAAAAGACTAACACTAGTCTCCAGCCTTATGATAAACTCCTACGCAAGTATTTGCATTGTTTTCTTTTCAGAGGTTTATTTTTCACTATGGTAGGTGTCCCTCTATAATTCCTAAATTCACTAGAACCATACAATACCTGATAGCTAGATGGTGCTAATTTAGAAAATTAAAAAATTTTCTCAATATTGATCAGGTTCTGTGATGTTCTGGGCATTTTGCTGGGTATCAACTCTTTTGCTAACTTCAAATTCTTACGGTGCCCAGAGCTACAGTTACTTTCATTCATGCCTTTAGTCGTATCAGTAAGTGAACACTGAGTGGGGATAAAATACTTTTTTTGAGAAGAAATAGTCACCTAGCTATCCACTTCTACGAGTGTGGTATTTTGTGTCTTTAGAGGAAAGTAATAGTGTGGTGTGGTCACATGGCTCTTCCCATCTTTGATTTCACAACTAGGTAGAGTATTAACTAATACACTGTAAGAGGTCAAATATTGATCCATTAGGATTACAGGTTACAACAAAGGATGGATGGACTACCACAAAAGAAAGAGCCTCAGGGAGCAGCAGGATATGGTGACTTGTTTTATAATTAGAGGCAATTTACAATGTAGGAAGTCATAAAGCTGTATCAGTCACTGGTGAATTTTTTTTTTCAGAGTCTGCCATACAGCATTTTGGACTTGGTTTATAACCTGGAATTGTGGGACAAAATACCCTGAATTATTCACTAGCTCTTGACTCAAATGCATAGCAAAATTAATATTATTATAAATGCAAATGTACTAAGAGAAAGGAACAATCACCATCCTCTTATCAAGAAGGCATCTTTTGCCATTGACACTTTTCAAAAATAACTGCTTACTTACTGATATATCTGAGAAGAGGAGGAACCAAATGAGAATGTTCTCAGTTGTAAATTCTACAGGTTATAATTTGGTTAATTTCTTTTGCACATTAAAAATATCATTGTTGTGAAAGGTTGCTTATTTACAAAAATATTCTCTTCTGTTTGAATAAAATGCACCCCTTCTTTTTTCTGAAATTAATCCTTCATCTGCACCTCTTTTTCCAATTCCACTTACATTTTTTAAGGCTTTGTGTCATTAATTATAGTCTTTCTTTTGTATCTTTAACTTTTATCTCTTTGCAGGTCTCATTTACTCTACCTATACATATGTCGGGTTTCCCCTTTCCTTAAAAACTCTTTTTCCGATTCTCCTGAGGCCCTGTCTAAGGTCTTATGGTATTTTCATGACCCACACCACCAGATAGAATGCTTGACCATCATTATTTGCTTGATGTTGTGGCTGATGAACATTTTCTGGCTTCAGGACCTGTAACTACACTAAATCATTGATACCCACCCCTCTTATGCACCAGACCCAATTATGTTCTTGGTCTTCACCCTTGTCCACTAGTTGTGGCATTTGGCCCTCTTGACTAAACCACACTACTCTTCTCCCTTTGGTTTTCATTCCCCACAACTTTGAGTTCTCCTACTACCACCCTGATTGGTTGTCTTCTCTTTTACTGGCTTCTCCTCTGCCAATCCTGTACTTGTAAACTTGCAAGAAATCACTACTTTAACTCTCTTTTATCATTTACTTTATTTTCTGTTTCTGGGAGATCTTTGTCATAAGATATTCACATTTGACTCTATGCAAATGACTCTCATTCTGAGCTAGAAAGATAGATACACAGAACACACACACACACACACACACACACACACACACTCACACACACACACACACACACACACACAATTTTCAGCTTCTGACTAAAAATCAAACATTATTATAGTTCTGGCTCTCTAGACCAGACTACACTGTCTCTAAATTTCCAAACCATTTGTGTTAATGGCTCCACCATATTCCCAAAAGTCTAAGCTAAAAAAATCAAAGTCATTCCCTATTCTTTAGGTGCCTTAATTCATCCAGTGCTAGAACCTGGCACCGCTACCAATATCTCAACTCCCTCCTTTCCACCTTTGTTATTAATTCACTGGGCAAGATCATTATAGCTTCTTACCTGGTCTAAATATTTTGTCAACCACCTGATGCTACATTTTTATCTTTCTCAATACCATCTTAATACCTTTTATCAAATTATAAAAAATAAAAATAGCCAAATGCAGTGGCTTATGCCTGTAATCCCAGCACTTTGGGAGGTGGAGGCAAGAGGATTGCTTGAGCCTAGGGGCTTGAGACCAGCCTGGGCAAATTGACAAGACCTCATCTCTACAATAAATCAAAAAATTAGCCAGTCATAGTGGCATACGTCTGTAGTTCCAGCTACTTGGAAGGCTGAGGTGGAAGGAACTCCCAAACACAACAGGTCAAGGCTGCGGTAGCCATGAGCATGCCACTACACTCCAGCCTGGGTGACAGAGTGAGACTTTGACTAAAGAAAAAATTTAATAAAAATAGGTACTCTTAGATACTGGTAGAAAATTTTTAAATGATATTCTAATGCACTATTGTTGGGATTGCATACATTTTGGTATAAATTTTACCAATATATTTGAAGAAACTTAAAAATAGAAAACTGACTCAAAAATTGACTTTTGTGAGTGCATTCTATGAAAATAATTGAGATTATGCTAAAGGATTTAATTTTTAGAATGTTTATTATAGTATTTTTAGTAACATAGAAATGAAAAAGAGAAATGAGAAGCATAAAGATTAAAAGGAAAGAGATAAACTATCATTATTTGCTGATTATTTGATTAGCTGTATAGATTATTCAAGAGATCAACAGGTAATCTATTAGTTTTTACAAAAAAATTGACCAAGTTTGATGAATACAAGTTCTACAAACAAAAATTAATAGCCTTCTTTTATGGAAATAATAATGACAATATAGCATAGTAGACAATACATTATTTGCATCAGCAAGACAACCTACAGCAAAATAATGAATCAACATGTATGAGAAGGATTTGAAAAATATGGCTATATCATAATACATCTCCAGACAATAAAACATGCTACAATTAAAGGCACAATTCTGGACAGAATAGAGCAAAACAGAAGACTCAGAAACAGATGTATATATATCTGCTTATATGAGAACTTATGTGTGTGTGTTTGTGTATGTGTATATATATGAATTGTCAAGGTGGTAACACAAAACAAAGAAAAAAATAAATTCTTTAGAAGGTAGTATTGGGCCTGGCTTGGTGGCTCAGCCTGTAATCCCAGCAATTTGGGAGGCCAAAGTGAGTGGATTGCCTGAGCCCATGGGTTGGAGACCCACCCAGGGAACTTGGCAAGACCTCGTCTCTACAATAAATCAAAAATTAGCAGGGCATGGTAGTGCGCGCCTGTAGTTCTGGCTACTTGGAAGGCTGAGGCAAAAGGATTGCTGGAGCCCAGCAGGTCGAGGATGCGGTGGCCGGAAGTGTGCCACTGCACACTCCAGTCTGGGTGACAGAATCAGAGTCCAAGTCAAAAAAAAAAGAAGTTAGTATTGGAAAAATACTATGTGGTTGAATCCCTTTCTTATAACATGTACAAAGACACATTCCATATGAATCAAAGACCTAAGTGTGAAAAAAGAAAACCATAAAATTAATAAAAGAAAATATAGAATACTCTAGCAACTTTAAAGGGTGGAAGAACTTACAAAAGCCTACAAAAGTACAAATATTAAGGAAAAATAAATAGTTCACAACAGTTTCAGATTACAGATCTCTGTTCAGTGAAAGGCACTTTAAACAAAAACAAAAAGTGGTTATAGAAAATGTGCTAATAATGTCTAAAAACACGAGATAAATACCTAAAATATACAAAAAAATTTTGCAAATCCAGAACTCAGTTAAAAAATGGTCAAAGGAAATTAACTAGCTATTCAAAGAACAAGGAAACTAAATGAATGAGATATGAAGAGTTATTTCAACTCACTAATAATCAAAACATACAAACTATAGTCATTGTAATATACCACTTTGCCCTACCAATTTGCAAAACTTAGAAAATTGGGTAGCATTAAGAATTTACAGGCCGGGTGTGTTGACTCACACTTGTAATCTCAGCACTTTGGGAGGCCAGGGCAGGGATTGCTAGAGGCTAGGAGTTGAAAACCAGTCTGGGTAACACAGCAAGACCTCATTTCTACAAAAATAATTTAAAAAATTAGCTGGCATGGTGGTGCAACTATAGTCATAGCTACTGAAGCTGCTAACATGGAAGGATCTCTTGAGCCCAGGCATTTGAGATTACAGTGAACTATGATCATGTCACTACACTCCAGCCTGGGTGGCAGAGCTGAGTGTCTCAAAAATAAATAAACCAAAAAGTTTTTAAATAATAAAAAAGAATTGTCACATATATTGTGAAATGAGGGCCTTCCTACGCTATTGGCTCACCCATCTGTTCTGAAACAGTCTAGTCAGATTTAATGGTATTGCTACAATCTATCATCTACAATTCCATTCATCATGTACACTCCATCGCTGATCTTGCATAAATCCTTAAAGGAACACATAGTAATACATTCCACTTGTCATTATTTATAGAACAGGGAACTAGAGACAATCTATATTATCTATAACTCTAGAAATAGATAAGTAAATGAAAGTGGAGGAATACAAAAGAGTATTTAGAAGACATTAATTAGATATAAATACAGCCATATACATAGTTGGTAATAAAACTGAGATTTGACTAAGGTTCAAGAATAGACTCGTTAGCACAATGTCAATTATAACAATTGATCACTATATATTTTATAATAAAGAAAGGGCATATAAAACAAACATAATAGAGTTGTGGTCAATGTAAAAGGGGGACTAGAAATAAAATAAAAATAAGTAAATATCAAAGTAAACACAAAAAAGAATTTTGCAGGCACTGGTTGGGAAAATGAATTATAAATGGAGGCATGTAATAAACTCAATTTTCTACTTAGGGCTTTGTGTAATAAAAAATTTGACTAGCCTTTTTCCCTTGTTCTTGGAAGTTCATGTCTAAATTCTTGTAATTTTCTAAGTGATAGGATTATCTTATTCATGGTTGGGCTCTAGTTGATTTATGCTAATGAGTAATTAATTAATTTTAGTTATTGGCCATTAGCTAATTTTAACTATCATTATTAAATAATAATGTAGTCATCCCGAGATAGCTCCGAAAGGGGGCCACATCAGAAAGATCAGCCATGTGATTAAAGGGTTGGGACTTTGAGGCACGTGATATCAGTATGACCTCCTGGAATGGGAGTGGGAACTGGAGATTGAGTTTAACTGCATGACCAAGGATTCAAGCAACTATTATTCCTAATAATGAAACCTCAATAAAATTCTGACACTGAACCTTAGGTGAGCTTCCCTGATGGGCAGCACTCTGCATATTGCTACATGTTGAATTGCTGGGAGAATAATGGGTGCCTGAGGACAATGGGAGATTTGTGTTTGGATCCCTCCTGAATTTAGCACTATGCATCTCTTGGGCTGGCTCATAGTTGTGTTCTTTTGCTATGATAAAATTGTAATAAGAAGCATAACACTATTGTGAGTTCTACGAGTCATTTTAAAGAATTATGGAACCTGAGGATGGAGTGGAAACTCCCAAATTTTTAGCCAGCTGGTTAGTGTGAAGATGGCTCAGAGACTCCCATATCTAAGGCTCGTGTCTTAACAAGGACAGTCTTGTGAAGAACTGTGTTCTTTTTTAAAAAAATTTTTATCTTGAAATTGTGGGGTACAGTTCATAGTTAGGTATACAAATATTCATTGTGCAAGTACCATTATTGATGAGGTGTGCCCCTCACTTCCTCAGGTGGATATCGACTAACGTCAATCACAGCTATCCCTCCCACCTCCCTCCCCACAGTTTCCCGCTACTTTCAATCCCTTTCCTACAGTAATATGGTAGAAGACTGTGTTCTTAACCTGTCAAATTTGACCTCACAGATAGTTGGTGTCAGAAGTCATTGCAAATACATACATAATAGTGAAACCATCTAAATATTTAACAATAGGTTATTAATGAAATATAATAAATACCTTGACTCATACAAGCACTAAGATGACACATAGTGTTTTAGAGGAATGATGCTTTAAAATACAACTGTAAATATATTAAGTAACACAAACAGGATCAAACGTTGTTGTTAAATAACTCTATTTTGTTTAAAAAATGTATCTCTTGGTGACTGGTTATGAAATTATTTTTCCTTTTTCTTTTTGCTATTTTCTAATTGTACTTCAATAAGCTTGCATTACTTTTCTAAGAAGAATAAAATCAGATTTTCCAAATTCTTAGAAGTACATTATTATAAGAAAACTTTTAATTTATCTTCCTTTTTAATAACATGCTTATTTTCCCATATGCTGAATATTGCTAATATAAGTTCTGACAAGGCCCTTTGTGAGCTCTAGCCTCCATGTGAGTGTTGGTTGTAGCTCAGCCTCAGATCTTTGCTGGCTTTTCTGTTCTCAAACATCCAGGGCTCATGAGTGGTCCTCATCATTTGACCTTTGTCTCTTTGCTTTTTCAGAGACTTGGCTTTCAGCTCACAGCGCTCCTCCTCTAGAGGAACTCTGCCAGTGTGGAGGATTATATCTTGCAGGTGGTGCATGAGAGAGAGTCCTTGGAAAATTGCCATCTAACTCACCTCCACCTAAATCTGTGAGGCCAAATTTGACCCAAGAGAGTCTCCAAAAATGGGACTGTCCATATAACTCATGGAAATAATAGACAGGGGCATGGGGATTCAGGTCTGAACACATTTTGTGACATCATCATTTCATGTGATGGGGATCCAGCTGGGGAAGAGTGGGGTGAGGGTCCCAGCTTGTTTGTTTTATTGTTGATATAATATTTCTTCTTAGACAATATTGTTCTGTGTAAATAAGAAAAAACAAGCTAGATTTAAAATAAACACACTTTTTTTCCTTCCACCTTTTTTAACTTAAAGATAAACTTGTCCCTTAAAGAATCATCTTCACACATTACCATGTGTAGGTGATTGTACCCCTGTGCTTTTGAATATTGCCATCTTTGGATATACTAATAAACTTCCACACAGCTGCCTAAATGGTGACATTCTGGGGTCCTTAAAGTATCAGGTTTAAATTATTAGCCAGCGGGTAATTTTCTTTAGTATCAACGTTGAAAGAATTTTGTAGAACTACTACATATAGTTCTTACATTATTTAATTTGATAGTACAAATATATGTACCTCATTTTCTTATCTCTAAGATGTCACTTTCTACAGAAATTGTGTGAGAACACAGTTTAGAGGGATGAGCTAGTGCTGTAATTGGAAATTCTAGATCTTGTTTCTGGCCATTGCTTTAACAAATTGAAGCAAGAGTACACTTTTTTTTTTTTAATAAGAAAATGACCTTGGCAGAAATTTTTCCCTCTGCATTCTGCCTGTTTTTGTTAATAAGCTATTAATGATAATGAGCACTGTATTAGGTGCTGTGGGAAGACCCGAAAGAATGTCTCACTGACCACCCAGAAGGGGCAATGGTCATGACAAATGCTACCTGAAACAAATAACTCTTTTTATGCTCCCACGGGATGACTGTTTTAATCTGAACTCATGGGGTCTCAGAAACTCCTTTAAATGGGAGATGTTTTTTCTGCTGTTTTTACCTTTGTGCACCCATCCCTATACCCCCACCTACACACATTTCCTTTTCTGTTCACCTAGTGATGCTTTGGGAAGAGATGGATGAAAAAATATTTGTGAGAATGAAAGAACTTATGAGGAAGTATGCAAAGCAATACTCTAATTTTGTATTCCTAAGTCAGTATGTGACCACAAATATTAACTTAATGTAGCTATGTATTGTTTTGCTTGATATGGTTTTTATTCTTTCACACCACAAGGACCTCCCATCCGTTGACTTTACCAGCTTTTCACAGTCACTACACCCTTTACCAACTTGGATTCTATAGTCTACCATAATAAATCCTTCTTTGAATTAACTTCTTTGCTAGTTTCTTAATGTATTTATCTTCCCTCCAAAATCCCAACTCTAGCTAAATCCAATTCTTAAATGACATAGTGCTTCTATCCACATAGATGAGTGTTGTCAGAGAAAAACATAACATCTCTGACCACCTCAATTAAATTCTTGAGTGGGACCTTTGTGCAGCCTGATACACAATCCTGTGAGATATTTCCCTGGACATCTCATTTTCCATTGCCCTTTAGAGAATGGTCTCATACCTCTTCCTTTCTTTTCAAATATCCAACACCCCCTCCTTCTCCACAATATCATACAGTGACTTATCTTTTGTTTCACTGACAAAATGGAAGCTGTCAGAAAAACCTTCCACCTGCTGTCATTATTTGGTTGCCAAATGCCATGCTCTCTACCCTTGCATTCTATACTTTTCCATCCCTCTGGTTATGTGTATT
The DNA here is from genome assembly GCF_000164805.1 of Carlito syrichta. Lineage (NCBI taxonomy): Eukaryota > Metazoa > Chordata > Mammalia > Primates > Tarsiidae > Carlito > Carlito syrichta. The sequence goes on from NW_007174137.1 coordinate 237,642, forward strand.
TACCAGCAGTTCTTTAATCTAAAGTCAACTCCACTTGTGCTTTCCTCTCACCTACTCAAAGACTTCACTCCTGAATTGTTTCCCCTCTCTCCTAAATCGTCAATTTTCCCTCACGACAAGATCATTGTTATCAGCTTGTAAATATGTGGCACTATCTCCCATTGAACTCTCATCTCTTTTCAGCCATTGCTCCATTTCTCTACCTTTCCCATTTACTGCAAAGCTCCTTGAAAAGAGCGTCTAATCTCATTTCCTATCTTTTTTTCACTCTTAAAAATTGAAGCCGGGCCTGGCTTGGTGGCTCAGCCCGTAACCCCAGCTCTTTGGGAGGCCAAGGCGAGTGGATTGACTGAGCCCGCAGGTTTGAGACCAGCCCGGGTAAGTTGGCGAGACCTCCTCTCTACAATTAAAAAAAAAAAACAAAACAGGCAGGCATGGTAGCCTGTGCCTGTAGTTCCGGCTATTTGAAAGACAGGTGGAAGAATTGCTGGTGCCCAGCAGGTCAGCTCTGGGGTGACCATGAGCGTGCGTGCCACTGCACTTCAACCTGGGCGATGGAGTAAGACTACAACTAAAAAAAAAAAAAAAAAATTGAAGCTGGGTGCAGTGGCTTATGCTTGTAATCCCAACACTTTGGAAGGCTGAGGTGAAAGGATCACTTTGAGGCTAGGAGTTCGAGACCAGCGTAGGTAACATAATGAACCCTCATTTCTTCAAAAATAAAAATAAAAAAATTAGCCAGGTATGGTGGTACATACCTGTAGTCCCAGTTTCTGGGGCAGGGGACGCTGAGGCAGGAGGATTGCCCGAGCCTAGGAGGTCAAGGCTGCAGTGAGCCATGATCCTGCCACTGCACTCCAGCCTGGGTGACAGAGTGAGACTATGATTAAAAAAAAAAAAAAAATTCTATTGTGAAATAGACCACACATGTGAAACCCTGTAGAAAACACAATGTATATGACTAGTTACAAGAGGACCACTCCTGTTCCCACCACCTTAGAAATAGAGCATTGTCAACATTTCAGCAAACCATGTTCTTTTTTATAGTTCTAGTTTGCTCATTTGTATTGCTGTGCAGTATCTTAACTGTATTCTTTGGAATACTCAGACAATAATCATAGTATCATCCTTTTCTTGCTTTCTTTCTCTCACCTATATTTCAGTATTTTTCCAAAGTCAAAAGTATGACTCCCAGGCAACTATAAAATAAACATAATAATAAATAAGCCGGGCCAAGAAGATATATTTATAAGTTCACTAAGAAATAAATGCTAGGAAAAGATTGTTAGGTTAAATATAAAATGGTATCCCTCAGAAAAATAAACTATAATATTGAGGGTTATCTCTTCCATTAGACAAGAATTATTTTAATCTCTACTGTACAGTCCATAATTTAACCTGTTAAATTTACTAACCTTTCATCCAAACAAAGTGAATCACTGAGATAACATTAGGTGGACCTTTGCTTCTATATGATATTGAAAGGACATGCCATTCACCCTTTGCTTTACTTCTAAGTTTTATATAATTTCAATTAACACCCAACATGAAATCAATCAGTAAATTCTGTTGGCTCTAACATAAAAGTATTTTCAGGATTCAAATACTTCTTATCACTTTCTTAGTTATCATCTTGGTTCAAGTAATAATCGCTTACCTGGATATTTGCAATTGTTTATCTAGTCTCTCTGCTTCTTTCCTTGCCTTTCTAGTTTATTCTCTATACCCAGAGTAGAGTAATCCTGATCTGATTAAAACATTCCAATGGTTTCCTACTCATTCAGAACAAAATTCAAAGTCCTTTCCTTGGTATATAAGACATGTTCCTCTTATTATGGCAAATACCCTAATTTTATCTCCTCCATTCTACCTTAGTTTTCTTGCTTATTTTCTAAGAGATGGTTATCCTGCCTTAGGGATGCTTTTACTTAGAAAACTGTCATTCCTAGCAACTTAGAAAACTTTTATTTCTAGTTCTCAGTATGGCTCCCTCCTTCCTTTTATTTTAGTCTCTCTCAAATGTTGCTTTATAAGAGAAATGTTTTCTAATTTTCTGTTTAATAGACGCCCACCCCCACTCTGATTTATTTTCCTTCATTGCCCTTATCACCACCAACATACTAGAAATGTATACCTATTTGTAACCAATTTTTCACTCCTAGAATGTAAATTTCATAGGAGTAGAGACTATATTTTGTTAATATGGTAAACCTAGTACATGATAGCTATTAAAAGATGCCTTTTGAATGAAAAAATTAATATAAAGTTCTTTCTTAAAAATGATATCACAGAGAGACTTTCATGCTTTCAATAACCTAACTTACTGATTACCTGTTTCCTCTTTTCTATAAACACACACAAACCCATTTTTGCATGAGTGTGATTCTGGATCATAATTATAAAACCTATTCCTTACCAAATGAGTCATTTCAGAAGAGCCACAGTTTTTGTTTTGCATAATTCTTAGAATAGGCAGTAAAATCTGGGAAGAAGCACAAATGATAGTGTCTAGAAGCAGAACAGATTGACTTTTCCATTTTGAAGACTCTCTAGTGCCAACCAAGGTTTCACTAGTCCAGATATCAGCAACTTAAATGGCCTTCAAGGAGATTTCAAGCCCCTTGTGTTTTCTCAAACTGAGCTCCAGGACCAGCAACATTGATATCTCCCAGGACCCTGTTAGAAATACAAATTTTCAGCCTCAACCCAGACCTGCTGAATCAGAGACTCTGGGATGTTCAGCTCTTCCATCTGTGATTTAACAAGCCTTCCAGGTGATTCTGATGCCCATTTAAATTTAGAATCACTCCATTGGGCAGTTGGCCTCCTCGTCTCATGAGGTAGTGGGATGTTAACTGTGCTTGAGTTCACGGCCTCAAAAAATCAAATATTAGCTTTGTTGCTTTCTAGCTGTTTGACTTTAACTAACTTACTTAACTTCTCTGTATCTCATTTTCCTTGTATGTTAACTGGACATATTAATAGTATATTATGAAAAATACATTAATTCACCTAAGTAAAAATACTTAGGACAATGTCTGTCATATAATACAAAAAAACTCCTGCAAAGGAGATAAGCATTGGCATTATTTACAAAAATTATATTATTGAATGCTTTTTAGTATACTCTCAGTCTACTAGCTTCTACAATCTTTGAGGGAAAAATATATTTTATATTTCTATATTCCCATAAAATTGAACAGATCACCATTAATATTACAGCCTTTAATTTAGGATGTGCTATAAGCTAGGCATATGCTAAAAAGCCATAATGTTCTGCTGATGACTCAGACTGAAAGAGAAGGCTGCATTAATTTGTCCACTGCAATTATCTTCGCATAATCTCAGAAACTTCTTAAACATCATAACTGTTAATGAGTTTCAACCACTGCATGTATAAAGATAAGCAAGTCACACAAGTGGTAGATTCTTTGTAGCCTAATTATTTGAACTGTATAGAATTTCTGTACACTCATATATTTATATTCTCATTAATTTGTTATAAAGTGCAAAAAAAATTGTTAATGTTAAGTCAAATTGCCTGTAAATGACTGAAAGACTATGTTAATAACCTTGCTCCAAATGAATAATTATAAAGCAGGTGCACTTGAGATATGATCATTTAACTGACAGAAAACAGCTTCTAATGGCTTCAATAACCAAGATAATGGTGATATCAGAGAAGCCTGTTAAACTCATCGTTCATACCATCCATTTACTACACAAGAGAACTTCAGCTGGAATCTCCCTGTAGACTCATTGTCCTGCTTATTTAAATAGCAGTTAATTTAAGCGCACACATGCACTCACACACACATCAACATTCCGTTATTTCTAACACACCTCTTTCTAATAATCTACATTCTCCTCTAATAGAACTCCTGACTGAAACAAACAAACAAACAAACATTTCTGTGTATTTATATCATTCTTTTGCTGTTGAGATTTACCCCCACTCATTGTGTTAAAGGCCAGAAAAAGCAGAAGACTAGCAGTATAACAAATTTCTGACCAAGCCCCTTCCAGGTGGCTGCCACCATGTTCCCCAGGGACAAAAGGAAAAGAAGCCGGTGGATTTAAAGAAAGTTGACAGACTTTGAATTTACCGTGTTTAGGACCCTTGGATGAGATGAATATGACTTCTAAAAACAAACCAAATTCAATACCAATGGTTACAACCAGAAACATGGGTTGAAAAATGATTGTTGGTTTCGAGCTCATTTTATTTGAACTTTGAACTTTCTTCTCAGCAGGACTCTGGCTACAAGTGAGAGGAATCAAACCTCAACTAGCTTAAGCGGAAAAAGGAGTTTATTGAGTCAAATATTGGAAAAGTCCAGACCTAGACCTGATTTCAGTCATTGCGAGACCCAGGTGCTCAACACTATCTTTTTTGCCAACTGCTTCTTCTCCAGACAGGCTTTCTCATGAGGGGTAAGACAGTCACAACACATGCCTCCCATCACCCCAAAGACCTCTATCAAGTCAGTTGACAACTGATTTCCCTGTTTGATCTGGCAGAGAATTCCTGGTGAAGAATTTGACTGACCTAAATTGAATTGTGTGCTTGACTCTCTGCAGAGGTGTAGGGAAACAATACCTTGAGGAATGCAAATCATTCTACAAAAAAGATATCTACACGTGCATGTTTATTGCAGCACTATTCACAATAGCAAAAACATGGAACTAATTGTGCTGCCCATTGAAACTGGAATATTATGTAGCCTCAAAGAAGGACAAACATATGAACTTTGCAGCAACTTGGATGGATTTAGAGTCTATCATGCTCAGTGATCTATCACAGAAACAAAAAACAGAGTACCACATGTTCTCACTCATAAGCGAACCCTGAACATTTACCATAATACTATAAGAAAAGCAGGCAAAGTGGGGACCAAAGTGAGGCTCAAACTTTTCCTGTATGATGACCACTTATATACCTAATCCTGAATGCTAAACCCCATCTTTAAAATAAAATTTAAAAATTAAAAAAGAAACATGGAATTGGTACCCTCATAAAAGCCGAATTGTGTTTACAAAAAAAAAAAAAAAAAAGTGATAAGAGAGGCTCAGCACTTCAAAACAGCATAGTCCTTTGCATTTCACTGTGGACTGTCTAGTATATATGTACTTTTTCTTTTTTCTTTTCTTACATATATACTATAAAATACATAATACAAAGCAACTCTAAAACATCACTTTCCCCCTTTCTGGTGTGTCGTTCAAATTCGGTATCTGTTTCTAAGTTCAGGATTTCCCTAGTTTATGTGCTTTGTGTCCTCTGATCAGGATATGGTTTCTCATGGCATGACCAGTCATAACTAGTGACCCGATCCCTATTTTAGGATTTGATATTACAACCCAATATTGACAACATTATGATTCCTAATTGCAAGTGAGAAGTCCAGCCCAAGGGTATATTGTCTGTGTCCTCAAGCAATGTCCTCAGAGATCCATCTTTTTGACACTTTCTCTCTATGTGTTAGGTATCTGGCTGTTGATAGCCCAAGTCTCACATCCTAATAGCATTGCTGTCTCTATGGAAAAGGAGTTGAGAGTTAAATGAGATTACACATGCAAGGAGCTGATCACAGTGTCTAGCATATAGAATGTACTCAATAAATGATGGCTTTTTATATTGCAACTCATGTTATTCTGTTAATTATCCACAGCTTCACACTTTGGTATTAGAAAAGGTTTGCATGCTATCACACAGGGAATTTCTAAAAGTAAATAAATAAAAAGAAAAAAAAAACTTTGTTGAAACGTCATCATCATTATTACTTCTTGATATCTTCTGGTAGGTATGAATGCCCTGACATTGGCTTGACTTAGGTCATGTGATCACTCTTGTGGTGGCAAAGGAGATGACTCTATTCCTACTTAATCAAACCTAGAAAGTGGATTATTCCCAGGCTAAATAAGCTCCATTTCTAGAAGAAGAAATAACAAATGTCAGACAAGAAAGAAAAACATATATCTGCTACAGTCCCTAATCAACTACTTGGCCCATTCTTTGAAAATGTGTTTTGGATAAAGATTCTAAAACTTTGCTAACTTGCAAAAGTTTTTTTTTCTTTTTATTTATTTACTTTTTAAAATCTCTTGTGTGACAGTATGCAAAAGTTTTCTAATATCAACGTTTGAAGTTGTGAATAATTGACTTCACTTGGGTTAATTAGGCATAATTATTTAAGACTAATACTGATATTGACAACACAAAGACTTGGTAGAATTAAAGTGCGTTTTTCCAAGTTTGAAAGCTTCAGCTAAGTTATATATCAAGGTGTTGTTGCTTACAGGCTTATCTAGAAGTCATTTTCAGATAGAGGCTTTAACTCATCCAGATATAATACTGCTTTTATAGGTGAAATTAATACAGATAATATAATCTCTACATATATTCTAATATCTGTTTCCAGCATTTTCTTTTATGAGTTATTTAAACTATGATAGTACAAGGAAGATGAGAAAAACAACAGTATTGTGAATATATCAGCTCTGAAGCATAATAAAACAGGTGTACCTTAATAGGTCTACCAGGAATGTTTTAGCTGTTAGCATCTTTTAAATGCTTCTGCTGAGAAACCATGTTTTCATAACAAGGTTGGTGAGTATTAAACCTGTGATAGTTCTTTCTGGGATTACTATAATTTACAAAAACAATAAAAACCTGCTAAAAACATTTATGTATTTTTAAATGTTGTAATCTAGGGATCCCACTGATATTTGTGGTGAAAGATTTGCCCAAGGCTACATAACCCTGCTTGTACATTGCCAGGACTGCAATCTGTTTTATGACAAAACAGATTCATTTATCTCCAAATAAATAAATTACTTTTGTGAACATTTAGAAACATTTGCATAATTAGGCTGTAAGATCTTAGCAGTCTTTTTCATAATAATTAAACTAATCTAATCTTGGACAGGGTAAACAGACTTACTAGGATGAGAGCAGCCTTCAGGCAAGGAACTTACAGCATTCTACAGGAACTGTAAGGCTGTTGATGTTTGTTAATTATGCAGAGCTTTTACTCCCAGTAATAGCTGCGTTTGTATTGCCCGAAGCTTAGATAGCTACTCCCAGGCACATAAAATTAGACTCTGCTTTTTTGACATTTTCCAAAAAAAAAAAAAGAAACCCACACATACACACAAAGAAGATACTTCAAAATGATTATATGCGTTCAACAAGGAGGGCATTAACTTTCCATTGGTGGAATCTGGATCTGCATACAATTGGCCCGTTCTTCAGTCAGGTGATCTTGATTATATTTGGATCTGGAGCCTTTCAAACTGTACACAGATACACAGAGCTGAGGTTTAATAGAAGAGCAACAAAATGCATTTCAATCCTTGGAACTTCTTGGATTCTCAAGTTTGAAAAATAGGCACTCTAGCAAATATGTCATTTCAAAGATGCTCATTTTATTGACAATAGTCAAAAAAACACTGCAAGAATTAAATTATTGAAAATAAATGTTTTTCAAAAATGCAGTTTTGTTTTTTGTTTTGTTTTTTGAGTTGAAGTCTCACTCTGTCGCCCAGGCTATAATGCGGTGGCACGCTCCCGGCCACCGCAGCCTAGACCTGCTGGGCTCAGGCAATCTTTCGCCTCAGCATTCCAAGTAGCTGGAACTACAGGCATGTGCCACCATGCCAGGCCTCGAACCTGTGGGCTCAAGCAGTACTCTCACCTCGGCCTCTCAAAGCACTGGGATTATAGGCGTGAGCCACCACACTCAGCCAGTTTTTTTTTTTTTTTAATTGTCTCTTTATTAGACAGGTTGGCTCAAGTAGTGGTTTTAATAATGCTCTAGCTTGAGGAAAACTCTGTCACCCAGACTGGAGTGCAGTGGCTGCTCCCGGCCACCACAGCCTCGACCTGCTGGGCTCTGGCGATCCTTCCACTTCAGCCTTCTGAGTAGCCGAAATTACAGGCATACGCTACCACGCCCAGCTGATTTTTTTATTTATTGTAGAGATGAGGGCTCACCAAGTTGCCCGGGCAGGTCTTGAACCCGCGGGCTCAGCAATCCACTCACCTCAGCCTCCCAAAGCACGGGATTACAGGCTGAGCCACCGAGCCCGGCTTGAAGTTATATTTAAATACTTGCAGTTATATCTCCTACTGCCAAAGAAAAGTACTCTGTTATAATTTTTTCAAAGAGAAACTAAATAATGATGATTCCAAAGCCAAGTCCTGGAAACATTAATGAATTGGGAATTTATAAGTGATGTAAATGTTCATTGGGATCACAGGTGACACAGAATATTTAATACATTTATTCTTGTTCATATGCATGTTGAATAAATATGGTTGCAATAACATTAGTCATCAGAAAAGTCACAGTATTATTTGTTCTTTGTATGTTATCTCCCATTTTTGCCTACAATTTATTCATTTATGCACAATGTATTTTATTTTCACTTGTATTTAGATGAGTTTCCAGAATGATTATTTATTCTAGAAATGTTCAAACCTCACAGTGCATTTAATTAAGACATCACAAGTCACTCTCTCCATGGAAAGAGATTTGTGATGTCACAAGCAAGGGGAAGAGGAGACTGACAATCAGGAACTAGAAATCAAGGATGAAAAAAGTGTCATGTAAATTCAAATTTGGGGAGAGGAGAGTGAGAAAGATAAGGCAAAAAGAAATAATTCTTTATTATTTTTCAAAGAAGCTGTCCTACAATAAGAGTAGAAACAGAAGTTTCTATCCAGTCTTTTATAAATTACATTTTTGATAACTTGGAAGTTCATTAAAATACTTATTAAACATTTTTCATTAAACTCGCCCATTTATTTAATCATGAAATATGATTTTAGCTAAAATATCCTTCTAATATGTTTAAATCTTTTTAATCTCTCATTTTATTAAGATTATATTTATCTTTTGCCAGTTCTAAAATTTACCTTTTGCTAATTTTAGAAATCACAAGCGTAACAGATTGTATGACCTGTATTTTCTCTTTCTTTCAATTAAATGAATATTTACATAATATTAAGATAAAAGTTGCCATTAATTTTTTTCTAATAGACTTAATAGTTGTTTGTTGTCCAGTAAAATAAAGATAATGTCTATTTTCAGGGTAAAAGTCAGGCAGTTTAACTTGTAGTTCATTATAAAAAAAAAGTTGTCACACCTCATCAACAAGGGTATCTACGTAATGAACATTTATATACCTAACCTGAATTGTATCCCACATCTTTAAAATAAAAAAAGAAAAAAAACAGAAAAAAGTAGTTGTTTCCCAAGCTTCGGGTTCCTCAGCTGGAATACAAATTCACAATATGTAACCTTTCCCTGGACTCCTCTACATAATCCCAGTGGAGCTCGAGAACTGAGAGGAAATTGATAACAACATGAAGTTCACACTGCCTCCTGCCATAACTAATAAAGTCCTTTCTCTCTGAACCAAGAGTCTCCTGACTTCTTCCAGCATCTATTACACTTTGGCAAGGTAATTTTTTAGCTTGCAAGTCAGGCAAAACCTCAGACTCTTTGCAGGTTTTGACATCTACTAAAGAAACAATAAAGTTTTACATTGCTCATTAATTGGGCTTGAGAATTGATAGTTACAGTCCACAGGAAATGACTTTAAACTTTGTAGTCCAAATATGTTCACAACATCCTTATAAGTAATATCAAAAGACGTTTATTTATTTTTATTTTTTTTGAGTTGGAGTCTCACTCTGTCACCCAGACTGGAGTGCAGTGGCCACTCCCGGTCACCACAGCCTCGACCTGCTGGGCTCCGGCAATCCTTCTGCCTCAGCCTTCCAAGTAACTGGAACTACAGGCACGCACTACCACACCCGGCTAATTTTTGATTTATTGTAGAGATGAGGTCTCGCCAAGTTGCCCAGGTGGGTCTCCATGCCGTGGGCTCAGCAATTCACTCACCTCAGTCTCTCAAGGCTCAGGATTACAGGCTGAGCCTCCGAGCCCGGCTTCAAAAGACATTTAAATGAACATAGAAAAATAAATGGTAGGGTGAAAGACTTGAAGCGGCAACAAATCTGAAGATGGAGTCCTTAATAAAAAATTGGTCTGAGTTTATTTTAAATCAAATATCCCAAAGTAAATCCTCAGGCTTCAATGTTATCATAAAATTCTTCTAAATGTTAGTACTGTTAAGAATGAAATTTCTGAGTAAATAATTCTTATCACAAGAAAAATTAACCCTACTTTTTACAAATGCTATTAAACACAGGCTCACAATCTCTCACTCTAGTCAGGGCTTATTGGCCAATATTAAAGCATATGTATAAATTCAGAAGCAACATTCTAACAAAGTAAGAAGTGTTATACAGGGATTGCAATTTTTATAAAACAAATATGTAAGGGTTATAATCTTCTGTCTCTACAATACCACAATTTGTTAATTCTCAAGGTACTGTATGCACTAAGTACAAAATTTATTTTCATGCACAGTAAAAGTAAATTCATATTTCATGTAGTCTTTTATATGATTTTTAAATTCTTTGGCCAATTTCTTATCCATTCTGATTAAATCTTCACTGTTTACCTTGTAAAATGGCTGATGAAAGACTGTTTTATTAGAGATAGCACTGCCATTATCTGATTGTTTACCTGTGCTTGTGTTATTATTATTATTATTATTATTATTATTTTGAGTTGGAGTCTCACTCTGTCACCCAG